>NW_027254698.1:119052-206607 GCF_044704955.1 Pristiophorus japonicus | reverse complement strand
CGGTCCTCAAGGCTCCCGCCTCCTCCTCCTCCCCTCCCTCCTCCTTACCCCCCCTCCTCCCCCTCCTCCTCCCCTCCCCCTCCTCCTCCCCCCCTCCTCCTCCTCCTCCTCCTCCTCCCCCCCTCCTCCTCCTCCCCCCCCTCCTCCTCCTCCTCCTCCTCCTCCTCGTCACCATCATCAGCCACTCTCACCTCAGTCTTCCACTACCAGCTGCTGCTGTCTCATGATGGCTAAGTTATGCAGCATGCAGCACACAACAATAAACTGACCGACAATCTCAGGGAATACAGCAAGTAGCCTCCGGAATGGTTCAGGCATTGGAAACGCTGTTTCAAGATGCCAATGGTCCTATCAATGATGCTGCGCGTCGCAATGTGTGACATGTTTGTATTCACGGTCAGCTTCCATCTGGGTTACGGGCGTCATGAGCCAGGTGGCGAGGCTGTACTCTTTGTCTCCCAGTAACCAGCTCTGCCCTTCTGGCTGCTGCTGAAACATGGCAGATATAACGCTCTCGTATAGGATGAATGCATCATGGGTGCTGCCAGGGTATCTTGCATCGACTGACATGATATGAAGCATGTCGTCACAGACGAGCTTCACATTCACGGAGTGGAAGCCTTATCTGTTCCTGTACATCTCAGAATTCTCCAAAGATGCTCGCAAGGCGATGTGGGTACAATCAATGCAGCCCTGTACCTTTAGGAAGCCAGCAATCCTGGAGAAGCCCACAGCCCTGTTATGGATTGCTTGGCGGTCATGGGGAACTTTATGAAGTCACTCCTCCGGGCATATAGTGCAGCTGTCACCTGCCGAATGCAGACATGTGTTGCATGTTGAGAGATGTCGCACGCATCCCCAGTTGTAGCCTGGAATGATCCGGAGCCATAGAATGAAAGTGCAGCTGTAACCTTCACTTCAACTGACAAATCAGTCCTCCTGATGCTTCTAGGTTGCAGGTCTGCTTTCACCAGCTCACAGATCTGACGGACAACTTCTTTGGGGAAACGCGGCCTTCTGACACAGTCTGCATCACTCGGGTGGAGGTACGAACGCCTGTCTCGATATATCTGAGGTGGGCAAGGCCTCCTGCCCAGCACCCTAAGGGCTCTGATGTTCCTGATGCGATGACAATGAATCAATTGTCTCCTATGATGCAGAAGGCTTGCACAAGGTATGGCATTGTCAGTATTGCCCCCATGGTTAAATTTAACCTTTGAAGGAAGCTTAAAATGGCAGGTAAGCAGGCAGCACAGGTTCACAGTTCACTCTCTCCAGGTCTGTAGGGATGGACCACACTGAAAGGTCTTGTGACTCTCCTCTCCCCCCGCCCCCCCCACCCCGCCTTTACAAATTGGAGTCTTGTGACTTCTGTAAGGGGTTCTCAGGGAGTGTTGTTGTGCCTTGGGTGTCTCTCTCTGGGCTTCTGCCCTCACAGCCTGTGCCTAGCCTGTGAGGTACCTGTGAATGTCAAACACTCCTAACCCCTTCTTCCCTAGCCTGTGACACACAGTTGAGCCTTTTCGAGGCGCTCCTAGCTTCCCTTACACTGTTCTGACATAAGACTCACGATCAGGAGATGTAATACAATAGAACTGAGACAAGGTGATTCCAAGAGGAACTTAGGCTTCCAATTTATTTGACAAGGTGTATCTCAACAAACAGCAATACACCAACAAAACAATCGCCCTAAATCCCACTAAATGGACACAACGAAAATCTTTACACAAGTTTAGCAGTACAATGCCCAACCTCCCACCTTTCCTGGTCTAACTAAGTTGGGAGTTCTGGGGACCAGAGGTTATACTCACTACTGTGCCTTCTGCAGTCTGGTGGTTTGTTTCTTCTATATTCGGTGTCTTCGGACACTGGTTTTCCTTCAGTGTCAAAAGGCTTGCTGGTTGTTGGATCACGAGGACAGGGAACCACCCACACTACGTCAGAAACCCCTTTTTATAGCCAGATTATCCAGTCCGTCTCTCCTGCTGAAATCGATTCTTCCCATTGGTGGGCTTTGTGATTTTGAAAAATGCAGCAGTTTTAGATTATTGCAGGTTTTTTCCACTGATGTTAACCTACTCAAGGTTTGAGTGGGTGTTGATTGCGTTGGCCTCCTGTAGCCATTGTGTAGGCCCTTGGGTTGTTTTGGGTTCCCTAGTTTTCTGAAGGTCTGCATAATTTCCTTCCATAGTGTAAACATGGGGAAGACAATAGCCCGATAATGGCTGTGAGTCAGTCCCACAGTTTTCGAGCAAGTGCTCTCCCATTGGCTTGAAAGCCCCATGCTTCGGACTGACTCTGTCCCACCATTGGCCCTCCGGTGTCCTCCCCCATCCAATCACTGCTCTGCCAAGGTCAAACCATCTCGGTTTCAATTCACAGCACAGAATGATCCCACAGCCCTTTTCCTTCTGGGTAAAATGAGGGGGTTTTCGTCCTCCCCTACATAATCCCCCATCTGTCAGTCAGACACCACTCGAGTGTGTCAAAGTTCAGGGTGGTGAGAAAACCCTTGGTCTCCCAAATTGCCCAACTTTCCCCAGTTTAACTCTAAACTGATCCCATCGATATATATCGTAATTCCTTTTAACGCGGTACAAAACACAGAATCCAACAGGTTACAATATACGACAGCAATATACATATATGTACTTAAGGTTACAGCAGCAATTGTACATTGAGTCTCATTTCAGTCTTAACCGTAAAACAAAGAAACCTGCCCTGCAAACTCCCCAGGGGCCATGTATGAAAACGCAGTCATCCCTGGGAATAACAAAACCGCCTAAGTGTCGTGGTCATGCTTTGTTTACACGCCTTGACTGTTTAGCAACGGCTCTCCTGTCTGTGTAGTAGCCTGAGGAACTGCTTTCTTTTTCTTTTTCTCCTGAGCTTACAGCTTGTAACTAGCAGATAAGCTACAATCAGGAGTTGGCCGATTACTAAGGCATGCGATCCCACCCGGATCCACGCAGGTATGTCTGCCCGTATCCCCAAATCCCACCATGCTGGGGGTTTAATCTGGGCAATCTCCCCTGCTAGAATTTCAGTTTTCTGCTCCATGGTGTAAAAATGTTTTTGAGACAAATCCACTGCCTGGAGGAGGGCTGTAAGTTTCTCAGGTAGTGGGGCAATGGGATAGCCAAAATGGGCGACATATTGTTGTAGGTGGCTGAGGTTGTTTTGTACTGTGAGGTGAATCGTGGAAGGTTCAGGGATGGGTGTGATTCTGGTGTGTGCCACTTGAACCTCTGCTCTGGGTTTAAAGCAAAAGCTGTTGTACGGAATTGGACACCACCTTCCCGGTCCGTGTTCATACCGTTGGGCACTTGTGGTGACACAATATGTCCCACCGCCTACATATGCTACCTGTGGAGGCATGTGGTTAGGGGCCATTACCTCCATTGTGCAATTGATAGGCTCTGCCCAGCAGTGCTGAACCCGCATTGTGGCCTTGCAAAAGCGTTCAAGTGCTGGGGGCACAGGATTACCTGTGCTCCCCTGCTCCGACAACCCGAGAGGTCTGTACCTGTCACAGTGTGCTCCCACATTGTGACATAAGGTGGGACCTCTTGGAATCGAACATGCACCCCTCCACGAATGACTCCCACATTCTCCACTCGGTACAGGGGTGCTGGTCGTGGGGACACCCCCATCACGGGCATCCTGACCACCACACCCATGATGGTATGATTTGACTTCCCACAGTCCACCGGTACTGGGTAGGCTTCCGACGCTACACGAAGTTGGCAAGGACTCAAAACATTATCATGCAGTGATGCAGTGCTGCTAAGTGCTGGTTGCTGATCCAGGAGGGGACCTGTCCCTGTCTCAGATCCTCGGGATTACTCCGTCCCTCTCCCAGCAACCAGGCCCCATCGAGCACGCACACCTCATTTTGGGCAGCTTGATCGGAGGCGTTTCTATCCTCCCGAATCAAGGCGTTTACAGTCCTGGCCTGCGCCTCCAATTGAGAGATAATCTCCTTTAAGTGAACTGTCATTGCCACCTCTTCGTGGAGCGCGGATCCCACTACGGTATTCTCGTCCCCCAGGACTTTGCGCAGCTGATTCTTTAACCCATTTATCTGGAGGGCCAGTTGCATGTTATCCAAACTGTTTATGGCGGACGCCCCGGTGTTAAACCCCGTAAGAATGTCATTTAAAGTGCCACGCTTCTGCCTGCCCGGCTCGGCCCTATCCCACTGTTTATACAAGTCTGTCACTTTGACATCCCCGAAGTCCAGTTCATAGAACTTCCGTAACATCTCCCGCAGCAGAGCCTGGTATAACAGCTCGGTTTCCCGGGGACACCACGTAGGTAGGCGGACTTCTGTCAGATTTAGCACCACTGATGCCTCCGCGTAGTGTACCCCCTGATAAAGTAGTTTCTCGGTAGGGACAAACACTAAACCATTCCCCGGCCCCCTGGTTGTTGTCGGGCACTCGTGTGGGACGGTGGGCTTGGCCGTGGGTGGGGGTTTTCTTTCCCGAACTACAAGTTTGGTGGCGTTTACTGGTACCCGGGAATTGGGGATCACACACGCCTCCCCGCTGTGATCCCATACCACCCCATCCTCGACATCCTGCCACCACCTATAGAAAGCAATGGAGACCCCCTCTGAACACACGCGAGTGGATCCCCACATACACAAATAAATCCCTTGGTCGTACGCCCACCATTTCTCCCAGCACACCATGACCCCGCCAGATGACCCCATGATGGTTCGGTAGGTATCATTATCCAGACGTTCCCAGTCCGAGTGTCGGTCTCCCACGTCCCTCTTGAGCTTTCTGAGCCACCACCACCACCGTCCCAGAGGTATGTCCCCTTGGCAAGTTAGGCATACCTTCCTGCCTTCTGTCACTCTCACTCTGGAAGTGGCCACAGTGATCTCCGGGCAGGGGATGGAGGCCTCTCCGTAGGTAAAGTCCTTATGGTTGGAGTACTTGGTGGAGTTCGATCCCAACCACCCAGGCCATTTCCCCTCGTGGGAGTAGGTGACCAGGCCATCCGCCACCGGAGTCCCTTCTCCTGTGGTCACTGTCGGCGCTCTGCCCACAGAGCATCCGAAAACCGGGGAGTCCTCGGTGTCCCCTCGGTGCCCGGTGCAGATCCTTAGCGATACCAGCATCACTAACGGCCAGTAGGGAGGTGTTGACATCTGAAAGGCAAGAAGAACATGGCCTTGCCTTGAGAGACCTCTCCAGGCTCGGCCCACTTAACATGTTCCAAACATAAAATGCTGTACCCAACCGTCACTGCCTTACCTAAACACATATACACACAACACAAAGTAACAAAACAGGAAGGGAAAATATATACACTGCCACACGTCCCCGGATGGCCAGGCTACATCCTGTCACTGTACAGGCGTCGTCGACCACTCGGCTGACCGTACCCTGGGGACCAGGATGTCCTCCGCTGAGGGGCTCGTATGGTCCCCCTTAATGGGTCTTGTGCTACCCTCCAAGGCCCTCCCGAGCCCCGGATAATTGGTGGGAGACCCTTGCTAGTGCAACAGAGCACCCTCCCTGTTGTCTTTCGCCTTCTCGGTCTGGGGCGGAAGGCTAAGTTAACAGGGGACCACGGCGCCCTGGTCTGTGGCACTCTGTCACTCCTCCTTACTGTCGGTGCAGAGTCTCACGTTATGGGCTGCAGTGCCATCTCCTCCACCTCTTGGGCTAGCCCCAGCTGATCCACTATGGGAGGTTCAGCTTCCCCTTGAACCTTGCTAATGGTAGAGCCTTTCTCCCTACTTCTGTTAGTGGGCTGGGAACCTCTACCCAGTGGTGGGATAGCCTTACAGGAGCAGTGAACCAGCCCCGGCTGTAGAGCTTCAGGGCCCGCTGCCTCCTCCGGAGCCTCCAAATCCACCGGGGCCTGTTCTTCCCCCAGTGCCTGATTCCCTTCCCTTGCTCGTCCCCTCTGTTTTTTACCTCTTTTGGGGTCAAACAATTTACACTGATTAATGTGATACCACTTCACCCGGCGAGGCAATCGAACCGCATAGACCATAGGGCTAGCCTTGTCGACTATGCTGTATGGTCCCATATACAGTGGTTCAAATACCCCGATCTGAGCATAGTTCCTCACCATGACCTGGTCCCCTATCTCCCATTCGTGGTGTTTGCTGGGTTCTAGCAGCAATCGGTTACTCTGATGCTGTCTGCCCATGTTACTAGCAGCCTGCCAGTGAATCTGTTTCAGGTGTTCAAACAGGTTCCTGACAAACCGGTCCCGGTTCACCTCTCGGAGCTGCCCTTCGGTGAGAACCGGCGCCAACACATGCACTGAAGTTCTCATGATCCGGCCCGTCATCAGCTCATGGGGTGAGTACCCTGTGCTCTTTGACTGACTGGCCCGGATTCCCATGAGGACCAACGGTAAGACCTCCACCCACTTGTTCGGTGAGTCTCCCGTCTCCTTGCGCAGCCTTTCCTTTAGGGTCCGGTTCAGACGTTCTACGGTGCCTGAGGACTGAGGGTTGAAGGCGACATGCCATTTGGCTCTTATCCTCAGCACCTTTAGGGTGGCCTGCATCACCTGGCCGGTGAAGTGGCTTCCGCGGTCAGACTCCACGATTTGAGGTAGACCCCACCGAGAGAACATCTCCCTCACCAGGATTTTTGCAGTCCCCACCGTGGTAGCTGTTCGGCAAGGGAAGGCTTCCACCCACTTGGAAAACACATCCACCAGAACGAGGCAGTATTTATAACCTCCCTGGGCGGCCGGTAGGGGTCCGATGTAGTCGATCTGGATCGACTGCCATGGTCCCTCTACCCGCCTGACGTGTCCCACAGACACCTTCCTTTTCTGAGGGTCTGGGTTGTTTGCAGCGCAAACCAGACATCACACACAGAAGTTGCGGACGTCTTCCCGGAGGCCTGGCCACCACCCTGCCTTTTCTACCCGTTGCCAGGTAGATTCCGGCCCAGGGTGTCCTGCACCTGGACCCTCATGGGCCAGCTGAAGGAATTCCCTCCGGTGTTGTGGCGGCACCACCCATTTGTCCCCTTTAAACAACATGCCTTCCCGCACAGCAATATCTGCAGCACTGTATGGGCCCTCCGCCTTTTCCCCCTTTTTGATAGCAGCCAAGGCAGCCTTCAGGACCGGATCTGGACTACTTTAAGGTCCGGGGCCGCAGCCGCTCCTACGCTCCCTTGTGTCCCTGGCTTGCTTCTTGCTGCTGCTATCCTGCCTGCCTCGTATGGGTCCCACGGGCGACCTGTACGAGCACTTTCCCTTGGCAGCTGGTCTGCCTGCTGGTTACCTTCCCCCCGTGGCTCAGTTTTGGAGTGGGCCTTTACCTTATGGATATATACATCCCCGGTTTCTCCCACTGCAGCCACGATCTTTTCTAGCAGGGGTTTGGTCACAAGGGGCTTCCCATCCGCAGAGGTGTACCCCCGGCGTGACCAAATCGCCAGATACTCTGTACATGAATTGCAAGTGAACATGCTGTCCGAGCAAATCGTGTATGGGGTAGGGAATTCCTCGGGGTGTGTGACCACATACATCACCGCCGAGAGTTCCGCCTGCTGGTCGCTCAGGGTGCATGGGAGCTTAAGAGCCAAGGCAATTCCTGCCTTGGGATCTCAAACTCCGCAGCACGCGAGTCTTGTATCCGCGGACACTGAACTGGAGCCATCAATGTAGATCTCGCGGCCTGTGGGGTGTATCCCTGCCCGAAATCCAAAGTTAATGTCCCATACCCCCTCCACAGAGCATCGATGCGGCTGCCCTGGATAGATTAAATTTGCTGCAAGCCTGGGCTCGCAGAGGCCCTTGACCTTTAAAGTCATTTGGGAGAGGAGGAGGGTCCAGCGAGTGATTCTAGCACTGCTCACTGTCCCGTCCTTAATCCTCCCGTCCAACAGCATCTGCGTCGGGGTATGATGGGTGAGGAGTGTAATGGGGGATATTCTGGTAAAGATCTGAGCTCTCTTTACTACCCAGTGGGTGGCAAGCAAGTGCCTCTCACAATTGGAGTATCCCTTTCCTACCTCCGTGAGGACCCTGGAGGAGTACACCACTGGTCTCAGCTGACCGTTTCGCCCCTGGAGCAACACTGCACTTAAGCTGTCACCACTGGCTGCCACCTCCAGGAAGAATTCCTCCCCCCCATCAATTGCCCCGAGGGCTGGCGCTACCTGCAGGTCTCTCTTAAGACGGACAAATGCTGCCTCACAGCCCTCGTCCCATTCCCACTCGACCCCCTTATGTAGGAGTCTGAGCAGAGGGGCGGCAGTGGCTGCATAGTCCTCGATGAAGTCCCTACAGTAGTCAGTGATTCCCAGGAAAGACCTTACCCCCGACACATCCCTAGGGACAGGGAGTTCCTGCACTGCCTTTCTTCTAGCCTCATCAATGGCCCTTTCTCCTGCCCTTATCGTCAGGCCCAGGAATTTTACCTCTCCTAGACCTATCTGGGCTTTCTTGGGGTTAACTTTAAAACCCCCTTCCTTCAGTAAGACCAGCAGTTCGGCCAGCAGTGGACCGTGTTCCTCACTGCTGTCTGTGAACAACAACAGGTCGTCCACATACTGGACCAGCTGGTGTGGTTGGCTGAAGCCTTTTAAGCAGTTCGCCATGCATTGGTGAAAGATGCTGGGACTATTATGAAAGCCCTGTGGGAGGAAGCTCCATGTATACTGCTGTTCCCGGAAGGTGAAGGCAAACTTGTACTGGTCTTCCCACCGTACAGGGATAGACCAGTACCCGTTGGATATGTCCAACACTGTGAACGTGGTTGCGGATGCAGGGATTTCCCCTATCAGATCCACAACCGCCGCTACTGTGGGGGCACAAGCTGGGATGTTTTTATTGAGCACCCTATAATCCACCATAGCCCTCCAAGAATTGTCCGGTTTCCTAACCGGCCAAAGCGGGGAGTTGACATGGGTGGCTATGGGTCTCAAAACACCCTGCTCGACAAGCGAGCTTAAAGCTGTCTCCAAGTCTGCTTCTGCCTCTCGGGGAAAGCCATACTGCTTTTGCGGGCGGGACATGGGATCCCCATCTATTCGAACCTCCACTCCTGTGACTCTCCCACAATTGTATTTATGGGTGGCAAATGCTGCAAGATTTGCTTGCACATAGGCCCGGTACTCGGCCGGGGTGTTACTGACCAGAACCTCCAGGTCGTAACCCCCTTTTAGCTTCATTGTACACAGAGTCCCTTTTCCCTGTTTCTTATCAATAACCATGACTTCTCCCTCTGCTCCCGTGCCCACTGTGTCCCATAGACAGTGATTCCTCAAGTCTACTAGGATCTGGCGAGCGATGATAAAATCAGCCCCCAAGATCCCTTTTCCCATCTACTCCCAGTTCATCAGGACGCACTTCCATTGTGTTTGGAGTGCTCCTAAACGAACTGCGAGCGGGACTGAGAAAAACCCAGTCTTCTCTTTTCCTGTGAACCCAACTAGTTGATACGGCACCCCGTTGGATAGAGGTGAGGTTGCGGAGTCCTCCGAATGGACTATCGTGCTGGAAGCACCAGTGTCCAAAAGGTAGGTACCCAATACACCCTCAACCTCCATCTTGACCCAGGGTCATCCCCAGGGGTCGTATTCTAGTGGGCACAGGTATGCAGGCTGGGTCTGGGCTAGTCACGGCCTCTGTACTGGCAGGGTTGCTGGTGCTTCCCTGCTTGTTGCCGTGGCTACCTTCCCAGTCCCCTCTAGCGCTGTCCTCACTGCAGCTACTATCTGGTCAAGGGATGGTGAGGAGCTCCCTCCACTTCCCCCACTCTGGGCGGCTCCTGAAGGACTTCTCCCCCCATATCTCTTTACTGTGCTCCTGCAATCCCTTTTAAAATGCCCAGCTTTCCCGCACCCATAGCACACTCCCTCCTTATCAATCGAGCGGCCACCCTCCTGGTGCCATTCCCTTTTGGGAATCGAGTTGGGCTTTACTTCATTTACCCGACCTTTGGAGGTTTTCTCCTCCTCCCCTCCTCCATTCCGTTGGACCAGTGCCAGTTGCCTGACCACTGCTTCCTCGGTGAGGTTGGGGTCCCGGGAATTGAACCACAGTTCTGCCCTGGCCTTGAGCCGGGGCAAGCAGTTTGCCACCAGCATCCTCAGCCAGCGGCCAGTCTGTACCGCGGAAAGATTCGCCCGGTCGAGGAGCTCCCCACAGGCTGCGTGGTATACCACCCACAGCCTGTCCGCAAACACCTGCGGGGTTTCCCCTGCGAGCTGCTTTGTCCTTTCGAAAGGACTGCCGTCATCGAAGCCCATAGCCTCAAGGACGGCCCTCTGGACCTCAGTAAATGTGCGCTGCCCCCTCCGGCATTCTGCCGGTAGGGCCTGGTACAATTTGCTGTCCAGAGAGAAGAGCAGCAGCTTGGCTGTCTCTGCGTCGTCGCACCCATTAATTTCCCCTGCCTGCGTCACCTCCATGAAGTGGATAGACGGGTCCCCACTGCGAGTGAGTTTGGCCAAAAGGGCCACCATGGCCCTGAGTGATTGAACTCCATGGGGAATAATAAAGTCGCTCTCCAGCGCTCCCCGACCTTGGCCACCTCCCTGTGGAGGACCGTACTTGTGCTGCCTGACCGGGCACATCCGCCCTGGTTCAGGATCTTTCTGCGCTGGTCCCTCTACCTCCGGCTGTCCCACCATACCCGGTGCAGCAGACAGTGCCTGGTCTCCTGATCCAGCCCTTAACTGACCCTCGGCTGGAGCCTCACATCCCTGCTGCCAAACGGGACACATTGGTCCTGCCCCCAGCCCTGGGTATGCTACTACCTGCGTGCCCCGCCCCTCCTGGTACCCCACCGGACAAACCACCGGTGCCTCAGGAGGTGGTCGGGCGTCTCTTGCCTTTGGATTCTCCTCTACCCCCCAATACTCTCCTTTGTCCCCTGTGGACCCTCCAGGTCCTATCAGGGCGAACATCCCCTTTGCCTGGGATAGAGCGTGGGTGAGAGTTTTAATCCTCTCCTGGCAGGGACCGTGATCTGCAAACTCACTGCTACTGGCCACTTTATAGGCTGCCTGTACGTCTTTTAATTTATTCTCTAGTTCCCAAATTTTCTGGGTGTACCGAGAGTTCTGTTCCCGGAGGGACCCCTCACTACCCTTGGCCTCAGTGACCTGACACTGAAGATAGTCCCGGCTATTTCGGAAGGTCTCCTCCAACTGCCGGTTCCTTTGCTGCTCCTCAGCTAATTCGGCCAGCAGGTTGTCCCCAACCACAGCCCGGATAGCAGAGAGCTCCTCTGATTTCTGAAGACTCTGTTCCAAGTCCTTCACCCGCTGGTTGAGCTTTCGGACTTGGCAGGTGAAGCAGATAAGCCAGATGGCCTTTTCCACCCTGTGGTTGTGGTCCTTCCCTGCTGTCCACTGAGCAGCAGCATCCACTGGGCGCTCTGCCCAAGTGAGGGCTTGTACCCAAGGTTTGGTGAGGTTCACCTTGCCAAAAATGTATGAGGAAATTCTCTCCTCCATTTCAGTTTCCTCTCTTATCACCTCATCTGTTATATTAACATCTCCTGTTTGCTTATGTCCTGCCGCGGTCACCATGTTCTGTAAGGGGTTTTCAGGGAGTGTTATTGTGCCTTGGGTGTCTCTCTCTGGGCTTCTGCCCTCACAGCTTATGCCTGGCCTGTGAGGTACCCTGAGTGCTGCAAGAGCACCCCTGGAGAGACTGTGTCCACAGCTTATGAAGGGGGTTTTGAGACTCGTGCGTCCCCACAGCTTATGCCTAGCCTGTGAGGCACCTGTGAGTGTCAAACACTCCTAACCCCTTCTTCCCTAGCCTGTGACACACAGTTGAGCGTTTTCGAGGCGCTCCTAGCTTCCCTTACACGGTTCTGACATAAGACTCACGATCAGGAGATGTAATACAATAGAACTGAGACAAGGTGATTCCAAGAGGAACTTAGGCTTCCAATTTATTTGACAAGGTTTATCTCAACAAACAGCAATACACCAACAAAACAATCCCCCTAAATCCCACTAAACGGACACAACGAAAATCTTTACACAAGTTTAGCAGTACAATGCCCAACCTCCCACCTTTCCTGGCCTAACTGAGTTGGGAGTTCCGGGGACCAGAGGTTATACTCACTACTGTGCCTTCTGCAGTCTGGTGGTTTGTTTCTTCTATCTTCAGTGTCTTCGGACACTGGTTTTCCTTCAGTGTCAAGAGGCTTGCTGGTTGTTGGATCATGAGGGCAGGGAACCACCCACACTACGTCAGAAACCCCTTTTTATAGCCAGATTATCCAGTCCGCCTCTCCTGCTGAAATCGATTCTTCCCATTGGTGGGCTTTGTGATTTTGAAAAATGCAGCAGTTTTAGATTATTGCAGGTTTTTTCCACTGATGTTAACCTACTCAAGGTTTGAGTGGGTGTTGATTGCGTTGGCCTCCTGTAGCCATTGTGTAGACCCTTGGGTTGTTTTGGGTTCCCTAGTTTTCTGAAGGTCTGCATAATTTCCTTCCATAGTGTAAACATGGGGAAGACAATAGCCCGATAATGGCTGTGAGTCAGTCCCACAGTTTTCGAGCAAGTGCTCTCCCATTGGCTTGAGAGCCCCATGCTTCGGACTGACTCTGTCCCACCATTGGCCCTCCGGTGTCCTCCCCCATCCAATCACTGCTCTGCCAAGGTCAAACCATCTCGGTTTCAATTCACAGCACAGACCGATCCCACAGCCCTTTTCCTTCTGGGTAAAATGAGGGGGTTTTCGTCCTCCCCTACACTTCTCTCCCTCCCCCTCTCCAATCTCCAACCTTCCGATCGGTATCTCACTCTCTCCTTCCCCACCCCTCACGGCTTGTTTTGTAGCCGAGCCCCAAGCCTCTGTGCCCAGGCGCGGGGCCAATTCTGCCGGCCAAAACTACGACCCTCCAGCCCTGCTTCAAGACGTTGGGTGGTGGCGTGTGTGAGTAAAAAATCCAGCAAATTAACATTTACTACGTTGCCAGATTAAAAAAAAGTTGAACTTTATTATTGATTTTGACAGTGTTCTGGACTCCCTCCTAAACCTTCGATTGAAGAACAATGGCATCTCTCAGTGTCGATTTGTGAATGTACACTGGTTTTCTTAACTCACCAGAAGGTTTTTCGGGAGTGGCCAGATACGCCGACCTAAAAGAACAAAATGTTGGCCAAACAGCGAACAATTGAAAAAACCGGCGCAGACATGAGGGAATGTCAGAAAACTGGCCGAGAAAAATCGTAACTGAGTCAGTTACGCCAGCGCAGATCGCAGGGGGTAACATGGAAACAAATAAATACGCCAAAAAAACGCCGCAAATGAACAGGGAAAATTGAATCCTGAAAATTAAAATAGTTGAAGTCCCCCATTATCACTGCTCTATAGTTCTTGCATCTCTCTGTAATTTCTCTGCAAATTTTCTCCTCCATATTTTTCCCACTAGTTGGTGGCCTGTAGAATAGACCTAGTAGTGCAATGGCACTATTGTGTTCCTAACACAGCTGAGACTGCACACAGGGAGGTTAAAGTAACAGTGACCTCAGTCTTTATTAAGACACTCCAGAGTGAGGAACAGGCCTTAGGGACCGGCTTATATACAGTGCTCCAAGGGATGCTGGGATCCCTTGGGA
Source organism: Pristiophorus japonicus (assembly GCF_044704955.1). Lineage (NCBI taxonomy): Eukaryota > Metazoa > Chordata > Chondrichthyes > Pristiophoridae > Pristiophorus > Pristiophorus japonicus. The sequence goes on along the minus strand of NW_027254698.1, from coordinate 193,021 downwards.
CTTCAGGGGATGCGCTTCCTGGTGGCGGAACATGGGAGTGCATGCTTTACAGATTCACAACATCACTCCCACTCCAAGTCAAAGTGAAAACTATTTACAAGGTGAGGCGGTCGGGAGCCTTTCTTTCCCTGGTGGACCCCCTCGGTACAAATGTCTGTTCTGGTGTGTTGGCTGTGCCCTCGCTGGGCTGGCGTGTTGTTGGCCCTGCAGGGCTGCTGGGTGAGCCTGGCCTTGCTGGGCTGTTGGGCGTGATGGGTTCAATTTCCTGGTCCAGTGTGTTGTCGTTGATCCTTTGGGTGTGTGTTGTGGGCTCGAAAAAGGTGGTGTCTGCTGTGGGTTGTTCAGGGCAGTCTGTGAACCGCAGCCTCGTTTGGTCCAGGTGCTTTCTGCAAATTTGTCCATTGTCCAGTTTGACTACAAACACCCTACTCCCTTCTTTAGCTATCACCGTCCCCGCGATCCACTTGGGACCATGTCCATAGTTTACCACATACACAGGGTCATTCAGATCAATTTCCCGTGACACAGTGGCGCGACCATCGTTTACATTTTGTTGCTGCCGCCTGCTCTCTACCTGATCATGCAGGTTGGGGTGAACCAGCGAGAGTCTGGTTTTAAGTGTCCTTTTCATGAGTAGCTCAGCCGGGGGCACTCCTGTGAGCGAGTGGGGTCTCGTGCGGTAGCTGAGCAGTACTCGGGACAGGCGGGTTTGGAGTGAGCCTTCTGTGACTCGTTTAAGGCTCTGTTTGATGGTTTGTACTGCCCGCTCTGCCTGCCCATTGGAGGCTGGTTTAAACGGGGCCGAGGTGACATGTTTGATCCCATTGCGGGTCATGAATTCTTTAAATTCGGCAGTGGTGAATCATGGCCCATTGTCACTGACCAGTATGTCAGGCAGGCCGTGGGTGGCAAACATGGTCCTCAGGCTTTCAAATGGTGGCGGTGGCGGTGCTTCCCGACATTATTTCACATTCAATCCATTTTGAAAAAGCATCCACCACCACCAGGAACATTTTACCGAGAAACGGGCCCACATAGTCGACATGGATCCTCAATCATGGTCTGGAAGGCCAGGACCACAAACTTAGTGGTGCCTCTCTGGGCGCGTTGCTCAACTGAGCACACACGCTGCATTGCCGTACACAGGACTCTAAATCAGAGTCGATACTGGGCCACCACACGTGGGATCTGGCTATCGCTTTCATCATTACTATACCCGGGTTTCTGCTGTGGAGATCTGAGATGAACGTCTCCCTGCCCTTTTTGGGTAGCACTACACAGTTACCCCACAACAAGCAGTCTGCCTGAATGGACAGCTCGTCCTTTCGCCACTGGAACGGCTTGATTGGCTCTTGCATTTCAACGGGGATGCTGGCCCAGCTCCCATGCAGTACACAGTTTTTTACTAGGGACAGCAGAGGATCTTGGCTGGTCCAAGTCCTAATCTGGCGGGCCGTGACAGGTGATTTTTCATTTTCAAACGCTTCCATGACCATCAACAAGTCTGCGGGCTGCGCCACCATCAACAAGTTTGCAGGCTGCGCCATTTCCACCCCCGTGGTGGGCAATGGTAGCCGACTGAGAGCATCCGCATTGTTCTCGGTGCCTGGCCTGTGGCGGATGGTATATTTATACGCTGATAGCCCGAGTGCCCACCTTTGTATGCGGGCTGAGGCATTAGTATTTATCCCCTTGTTTTCAGCGAACAGGGATGTGAGGGGCTTGTGATTGGTTTCCAGCTCAAATTTGAGGCCAAACAGGTACTGATGCATTTTCTTTACCCCGAACACACATGCTAATGCCTCTTTCTCAATCATGCTGTAGGCCCTCTCGGCCTTAGACAAGCTCCTGGAAGCATAGGCGACAGATTGCAACTTCCGCGCAATGTTAGCTTATTGTAATACTCACCCGACTCCGTACCATGACTCATCACATGCTAGCACAATTCTTTTACACGGGTTATACAATAAAAGCAGCTTGTTGGAGCATAAAATGTTTCTGGCTTTCTCAAAAGCAATTACTTGTTTTTTCCCCATACCCAGTTCTCACCTTTGCGCAATAACACATGTAGGGGCTCTAAGAGGGTGCTTAACCCCAGTAGGAAGCTACCAAAATAGTTGTGGAGTCCCAGGAACGACCGCAGCTCTGTGACGTTCTGTGGCCTGGGTACGTTCCTGATAGCCTCCGTCTTGGCGTCTGTGGGCCGAATGCCGTCCGCCGCGATCTTTCTCCTCAAGAACTCCACTTCTGTTGCCATGAAGACGCATTTCCACCTCTTCAGCCGCAGCCCTACACGATCCAGTCACTGGAGGACCTCCTCCAGGTTTTGTAGGTGCTCGGCGGTGTCCCGACCCGTGACCAATATGTTGTCCTGAAAGACCACCGTGTGTGGTACCGACTTGAGTAAGCTCTCCATGTTTCTCTGGAAGATCGCTGCAGCCGACCGAATTCCAAACGGGCATCTGTTGGAGATGAACAGTCCCTTGTGCATGTTGATGCAGGTGAGGCCCTTCGAAGACTCCTCCAGCTCCTGCGTCATGTAGGCCGATGTCAGGTCGAGCTTGGTGAACGTCTTGCCTCCTGCCAGCGTTGCAAATAGGTCGTCTGCCTTAGGTAGCGGGTATTGGTCCTGTAGCGAGAAACGATTAATAGTTACTTTATAATCGCCGCAAATCCTGACCGTGCCATCACTTTTGAGTACTGGAACAATCGGGCTGGCCCACTCACTGAATTCCACTGGGGAGATGATGCCCTCGCGTTGCAGCCTGTCCAGCTCAATTTCCACTCTCTCCCTCATCATGTGAGGTACCGCTCGCGCCTTGTGGTGAATGGGTCGTGCCTCTGGGACCAGGTGGATCCGAACCTTCGCCCCAGAAAAGTTTCCAATGCCTGGCTCAAAAAGGGAAGGAAATTTGTTAAGAACCTTGTACATGAGGTCTCATCGACATGTGATAGCGTCGGATGTCATCCCAGTTCCAACGGATTTTGCCCAGCCAGCTCCTTCCAAGCAGTGTGGGGCCATCGCCCGGGACAATCCAGAGTGGCAGTTTGTGCACCGTGCTCTCGTAGGTGACCTTGACCATGGCACTGACCAGGACAGTGATACGCTCTTTGGTGTACGTTCTCAGTATCGTGTGGATGGGGCTCAGGGCTGGTCTGAATGCCTTGTTGCACCACAGTCTCTCAAACATCTTTTTACTCATGATGGATTGGTTAGCGCCAGTGTCCAGTTCCATGGCTATGGGTAAGCCATTCAATTTTACGCTCAGCATTATAGGTGGACATTTCGTCGAAAATGTGTGCACCCCATGTACTTCAGCATCTGCCTCCTCTCTCTGCTTTGATCCACCATGGACCGATCTTCCTCTGCCATGTGGTGGTTAGCAGGTTTTGCAGAGCTTGCAGCTCATTTGCAAGCTAATTGTTCCACAGTTCTTGCGAACATACCCTTTGGAGCGGCATGAATAGGCTGAATGGAAGCCTCCACAATGCCAACAAGGTGTGAATTGCCTTGCATTCATCCTTTGTTGGGGACTCTGAGTTATCTGGGCCACCTGAGGCCTGCTGGCAGTTGCAGACTCGTGGGTTCTGCCCTGTACATTTCTGCTCGCAAACACAGTTCCAGTTAATTTATGAACATTGCTAGCACTTGTGTGCTGAGAGATTTGTTTGGTGTTATCACTGGTGGACATGAATGCCTGTGCTATCGCAATGGCCTTACTGAGGGTCGGTGTCTCTACAGTCAAAAGTTTTCGTAGGATGGTCTCATGGCCAATGTCCAGTACAAAAAAGTCTCTGAGCATTTGCTCCAGGTAGCCATCAAACTCACATTGTCCTGCAAGTCGCCTTAGCTCGGCAACGTAGCTCTCCACTTCCTGACCTTCAGATCGCTGGTACATGTAGAACCGATACCTCGCCATCAGCACGCTTTCCCTCGGGTTAAGATGCTCCCGAATCAGTGTGCACAGCTCCTCATACGACTAATCTGTGGATTTCACCGGAGCCAGAAGATTCTTCATGAGGCTGTAGGTTGGTGCCCCGCAGACTGTGAGGAGGACCGCTCTCCTTTTTGCAGCGCTTCCTTCTCCGTCCAGCTCGTTGGCTACAAAGTACTGGTCTAGCCATTCGACATAGGCTTCCCAGTCCTCACCCTCCGAGAACTTCTCCAGGATGCCCACAGTTTGCTGCATCTTTGCGTTGGATTTGTATACTCGTCGCCAGTTATTGTGTTCCTAACACAGATGAGACTGCACACAGGGAGGTTAAAGTAACAGTGACCTCAGTCTTTAATAAGACACTCCAGAGTGAGGAACAGGCCTTAGGGGCCGGCTTATATACAGTGCTCCCAAGGGATGCTGGGATCCCTTGGGACTTCAGGGGATGAGCTCCCTGGTGGTGGAACATGGGAGTGCATGCTTTACAGATACCCAACAGGCACCTCTATTAATTCTTAACTCTAGCCATATCGACTCTGTCTTTGACCCCTCCAGGACCTCCTCTCTCTCCAGCACTGTAACAGTCTCCTTAACCAATACTGTCGCACCAACTCCTCCTACCTTTTCTTCCCTATCTTTCCTGAATACCCTATATTCAGGAATATTTAATACCCAATCCTGCCCTTTTTTGAGACAGGTCTCTGTTATTGCCATGACATCATATTCCCATGTGGCTATGTGTGCCTGCAGCTCACCAACCTTGTTCACTATGCTGCGTGTGTTCACATACATACACTGCAAACCCATCTTAGACCATCCTGTGTTCTCTCTTAGTCTGATCCCACCTAATACCTTATTATTTCTTGCTTTCGTGCTCTCTGCCTCTCCCAATCCTTTGTGCCCCTTAAGGTGAAATTGCTTCTTTTTGAGAGGCCTGTTAGCACAAGATACTGTTCACCCGGGGGTGGTTGGGGATGGGGGTCGCTCCCGAGAAATTGCCCGTGAGTTTGCGGAGGTGTTGCCACAGCTGGTTACCGCCCCCAATCGGGGTGCAGGACAATTCCCCCCCCCCTTTGTTTCTCCTTCCTAATGCTACATCCTGGTGCCCATCACCCTGCCAACTTAGCTTAAACTCTCTGCCCATGTCCTTCACATCTCATTCACCACTCTTCAGCTGCCGAAGCCTTACGCTCTGGAATTCCCTCACTAAACCTCTCTACCTCTCTCCCCTTCTTTTAAGACATTTCTTAAAACCTACCTCTGACAAAGCTTTTGGCCATCTGCCCTAATGTCTCCTTCTGTGGCTCGGTGTCAAATTTTCTTTGATAACATTCCTGTGAAGTGGCTTGGGATGTTCGACTACATTGGGTTGTTGTTGTAACAGAATGACCGCCTCTGTCAGCTGACGATCCTGTTGTTCGTTTGATGGTTAATTCCAGCTTCAGATAATTGGCTCAACATTTGGTCTAAAAGGAAAAGCACAAATGGCAGTGTTAAAATCCTTCAAACAGGCCCCAGTTACCCCATCACCCGTCACCCCTCTTAGACCCTCTCTCCTGTCCTCATGCCTCCTTTCATCTCTCCCCTCTTGGACACTCTGCCCCCCAATCCCGACCCCGACCCTTCAGTGCTCCTCCACCTTCCTACTTTCCTGCCGCTGTCCCAGGCTCTCTCCCTTGGCTAAGCCGACAGCTTCCCTCAGTGCCTCTCTTGGCATCCTACGAAGGGCCCACTGTGGCACTCGTCACTGCCCCTCACAAGCAGCAACCCCAACTGCCCCAAATGCTCTCTCACTGACCTTCCCACCTAGCATGCCCGCTGGGGGCCAATCTTGCAAATCTCCTCCCGGTCCACCTCGCCCTCCCAGTGTTGACCCTGTGGGCTCTGCTGGTGGATCAGCTATCACTGATCCCTCCACAATGTCCCTGAACAAGGCTCTTGTCATCCATGAGTTTATTGTGGATGATTGCATCGACATCATGGCCTTGATGGAATCCTAGCAGTCTGCTGGTCCTGCATGGCCTGCGACAGGCTTTGCCAATGTTAAATTTTGCGCATACGTGAAACTCTGAATGGGTCGCATAGCCCCTTAAAGGGGCCACACACCCAAAAAACATTAGGGGACCATTGCCAATGACCCCTTCCCCCTAAATGAAGCCTCCCTGCCCGGCTATACCATCCACCACTTGCCGTGGTGGCGATGTGACTCGTATCACCAAATCACACCTTGGTCTGTCCCCCACACCTTCCGTCACATTCTCCTCCTTTCAGCATCTCACCTTGTTCCACCCTCTCGCCTCGCCTCGCCTCATTCTCTGCTACCCACTGCAGTACCATGACACGATATCTTCACTGCTTTCTTGCCTCAGCCTCTGTACCAAGCGACTTCTCATTCTCGGTGGTCTCAACTCATCATGGCCTTTCTCCTCCGAGTTCACTGCCCTCCTATCCTCCCTTAATTTCTTCCTCCATATAAACTCCCTGACCCCTATTTACGGCCAGCCCTCAACCATGCCATCTCACGTGACCTCACTATTCCCATCATGTCAATCACAGGTGAGGCCATCTCTGATCACTTCCTTGTATCGGTCTCCACCCACATCCCCCTCTCCCATCACAACCCCACTTCCGTCTGTGTCCATCCCTGGAACAAACTCTCTCCCTATTCACTTACAGTGGCACTTTCAAAATCTCAACCATCCAGCCTGTGGCCCTCCATTCATCACGGCATTTCTACAGCTACCGATCTGTTCAACCACACCCTCACCTCCATCTTTTATGCCCTAATCCCTATTAAAACTAATTTCCTTCTCTCACCCTGGTCATTCCCCATGGCCTGGCCCCCATCTCCGCTCCCTTAAGTCCAAGGGACACAGACTTGAATGGATATGGTGAACTGGTTTAGCCTTTGACCACCAGATCTGGCTGGTCTACATAAAGCATTATCAAGTTCTTCTCTTGTCTGCCAGAACTGCTCACTATTCCTTGTTTATGAGCCTCAGCTATTCCTACCAACTTGTTGACCACCCAGTTTCACTTCCCCATGTTAGCCGATATTGTTAACGATTCTCTCTCCTCGGGTACTGCCCCCACCCCTTCAAGTCTGCCATCATCACCTCTCTCTTCAAAAAACCAACCCATGACCAATGTTCCCCCTAAAGTGCGCACACACGCATCAATCGTGAGGTCTAGCGCAGGCCGCTGAAAGAAAGCGCGCACGAAAAAAAAAGTTTGGGGAAATATTGTCCTTGCCAAGGTTCCCTGCACAGTCAGGTCATGCAGCCATGCACTGGTCCCATGCAGCCCACCGCCCGCTTGTTAAATGTGACGTTTTGTGCATGTGTGGAACTTTGAATGTCCCGTGCAGCCCATTACAGGGACCGCGCTCCCAAAGGAAAATTGGAGGGAACGTTGCCCTTGACCCCCTCCGTCCCAGCAAACTATCGCCCCCCCAACCTCCAACCTCCCTGTGCTCTCCAAAGCCCTCCCCCTCCCTCTCCCTCTCCCTCTCCCTCTCCCTCTCCCTGTGCGGGTCATGTGCTGAAAGTTGCGGTGAGCGATATCAGGGTGATCACCTTGGCGATGTGAAAATCTTGTGTGCCGAAGGTTGGGCCGGCGATCTTTGGGCGATGTTCCGGCCCAAGTTTCCACTTTTAAGGTAAAATGGGTGACAGTCTGCCTTTTTGGGTGATAAATGGGCGATAGCCCATCGATCTCAAGTGGAATGTCCAGCCCCTTGAACGTGTTGTCGCCTCCCAAATCCGGGCCCATCTTTCCCGGAACTCCATGTTCGAATCCCTTCAATCTGGTTTCTGTGCCTGCCACAGGACCGAAACTGCTCTCATCACAGTCACAAAGGCCATCCCATGTGACTGTGACAAAGGTAAACTATCTCTCCTTGTCCTTCTCGACCTGTCTGCAGTTGACCACTCCATCCTCCTCCAACGGCCTCTCCACCATCGTCCAGCTGGGTGGGACCACACTCGCCTGGTTCCATTCTTATCTCTCTAATTGTAGCCAGAGAATCTCCTGCAACGGCTTCTCTTCCCATTCCCGCATCGTTACCTCCGGATCTATCTTTGGCCCTCTCCTATTTCTCATTTATATGCTGCCCCTTGGCGACATCATCCGAAAACACGGAGTCAGTTTCCACATGTACACTGATGACACCCAGCTCTACCTCACCACCACTTCTCTCGACCCCTCCATGGACTGTAAATTGTCTGACTGCTAGCCCAAAATCCAGTATTGGATGAGCAGAAATTTCCTCCAACTAAATATTGGTAAGACCGAAGCCATTGTCTTCAGTCCCCACCACAAGCTCCGTTCCCTAGTCACCGACTCCATCCCTCTCCCTGGCAACGGTCTCAGGCTGAACTCGGACTAAGGCAGCACAACCACAAGGGCTGTATATTTCCACTCCCGTAACTTCGTCCGTCTCGTAACATTGCTTCAGCCCAGCCGCTGCTCAAACCCTCATCCATGCCATTCTTACCTCTACACTTGACTATTCCAAAGGGTTCTGACGAAGAGTCGACCTGAAATGTTAACTCTGTTTCTCTGTCCACAGATGCTGCCTGACCCGCTGAGATTTTCAGCATTTTCTGATTCTATTCCAAAGCTCTCCTGGCCAGCCTCCCATCTTCCACCCTCCATAAACTTAAAGTCATCCAAAACTCTGCTGCCTGTGTCCTAACTCACACCAAGTCCCACTCACCCATCACCCCTGTGCTCGCTGACCAACATTGGCTCTCGGTTAAGTAACGCCTCGATTTTAAAATTCTCATCCTTGTTTTCAAATCCCTCCATGGCCTCGCCTCTCCCTATCTCTGTAATCTCCTCCAGCCCCACAACCCCGGGATGTCTGTGATCCTCTGATTCTGGTCTCGTACCCATCCTCTATTTGAATCACTCCACCATTGGTGGCCGTGCCTTCAGCTGCCTGGGCCCTAAGCTCTAGAATGTCCGCCCTAAACCTCTCCATCTCTCTCTGCTCCTTTAAGATGCTCCTTAAAACCTACCTCTTTGGCCAAGGTTTTGGTCATCCGTCCCAATATCTCTCTATGTGGCTCGCTGTCAAATGGTGTTTTCTAACGCTCCTGTGAAGCCCCTTGGGACATTTTACTAAGTTAAAGGCACTATAAAGATACAAGTTGTTGTTGTAGCTATTGTTTAGTGTTAAGCCCCAGTAATCCCATCACCCTGTGATTACACCCATGTGGGATATCAGTGAACAGTTGTTTTTCTAACAGTTCCACCTCTTCTCCTTGAAGGCTGTCTCGTCACCAGTCTCTGGTACTTAAAAAATTATTCTCAGATGTGGGCGTTGCTGCTAGGGCCACACTGTTCACCCATCCCCCGTTGCCCTGAGAAGGTGGCAGTAAGCTGCCCGTCTGTTTCTCTCTCTTCTCTGTTTGTCCCTCCATCCATCCTCGCTGTCACTCTCTCTTTTACTCTCTCTTTCTCACTCTGTCCCTCTGTCTATCCACCTCGCTCTCTCCCTCTCTATCTCCCCAGATAACCCTGCAAGGCCAATGTGCAAACTGGGAACTTCCTGCTGGGTGAGACAGTGATGCATAGACACAGCTTGCAGGTATACAGACAGAGCCTTTCAGTGTCTGAGCAGTTTCATCAGAGACTGTATCATAGTAAATCAGTAAACAGAATTCCTGCCTCCGTCAGTGAGATCACCTGGCCTCATGAGCTCACCTTGTCTGTGCGCTTTCCTGATGCACAGCAGGTGAGTGTTCCCAGCGTAGACACCACATTCCTCAGTGTGTTCAGCCTTGACTCATTGCTGCAGCCACTCACTGTCTGTGCTGGGGAATGTTCTGTACCTGCCCCACTCACTGTCTGTGCTGGGGAACTCTCTGTACCTGCCCCACTCACTGTCTGTGCTGGGGAACTCTCTGTACCTGCCCCACTCACTGTCTGTGCTGCGGAACTCTCTGTACCTGCCCCACTCACTGTCTGTGCTGGGGAACTCTCTGTACCTGCCCCACTCACTGTCTGTGCTGGGGAACTCTCTGTACCTGCCCCACTCACTGTCTGTGCTGGGGAACTCTCTGTACCTGCCCCACTCACTGTCTGTGCTGGGGAACTCTCTGTACCTGCCCCACTCACTGTCTGTGCTGGGGAACTCTCTGTACCTGCCCCACTCACTGTCTGTGCTGGGGAACTCTCTGTACCTGCCCCACTCACTGTCTGTGCTGGGGAACTCTCTGTACCTGCCCCACTCACTGTCTGTGCTGGGGAACTCTCTGTACCTGCCCCACTCACTGTCTGTGCTGGGGAACTCTCTGTACCTGCCCCACTCACTGTCTGTGCTGCGGAACTCTCTGTACCTGCCCCACTCACTGTCTGTGCTGGGGAACTCTCTGTACCTGCCCCACTCACTGTCTGTGCTGGGGAACTCTCTGTACCTGCCCCACTCACTGTCTGTGCTGGGGAACTCTCTGTACCTGCCCCACTCACTGTCTGTGCTGCGGAACTCTCTGTACCTGCCCCATTCACTGTCTGTGCTGGGGAACTCTCTGTACCTGCCCCACTCACTGTCTGTGCTGGGGAACTCTCTGCACCTGCCCCACTCACTGTCTGTGCTGCGGAACTCTCTGTACCTGCCCCATTCACTGTCTGTGCTGGGGAACTCTCTGTACCTGCCCCACTCACTGTCTGTGCTGGGGAACTCTCTGTACCTGCCCCACTCACTGTCTGTGCTGGGGAACTCTCTGTACCTGCCCCACTCACTGTCTGTGCTGGGAATGTTCTGTACCTGTCCCACTCACTGTCTGTGCTGGGGAACTCTCTGTACCTGCCCCATTCTCTGCCTGTGCTGGGGAACTCTCTGCACCTGCCCCACTCACTGTCTGTGCTGGGGAACTCTCTGTACCTGCCCCATTCACTGTCTGTGCTGGGGAACTCTCTGTACCTGCCCCATTCACTGTCTGTGCTGGGGAACTCTCTGTACCTGCCCCATTCTCTGCCTGTGCTGGGGAACTCTCTGCACCTGCCCCACTCACTGTCTGTGCTGGGGAACTCTCTGTACCTGTCCCACTCACTGTCTGTGCTGGGGAACTCTCTGTACCTGCCCCATTCTCTGCCTGTGCTGGGGAACTCTCTGCACCTGCCCCACTCACTGTCTGTGCTGGGGAACTCTCTGTACCTGCCCCACTCACTGTCTGTGCTGGGGAATGTTCTGTACCTGCCCCACTCACTGTCTGTCCTGGGGAACTCTCTGTACCTGCCCCACTCACTGTCTGTGCTGGGGAACTCTCTGTACCTGCCCCACTCACTGTCTGTGCTGGGGAACTCTCTGTACCTGCCCCATTCTCTGCCTGTGCTGGGGAACTCTCTGTACCTGCCCCACTCACTGTCTGTGCTGGGGAACTCTCTGTACCTGCCCCATTCTCTGCCTGTGCTGGGGAACTCTCTGCACCTGCCCCACTCACTGTCTGTGCTGGGGAATGTTCTGTACCTGCCCCACTCACTGTCTGTGCTGGGGAACTCTCTGTACCTGCCCCATTCTCTGCCTGTGCTGGGGAACTCTCTGTACCTGCCCCACTCACTGTCTGTGCTGGGGAACTCTCTGTACCTGCCCCACTCACTGTCTGTGCTGCGGAACTCTCTGTACCTGCCCCACTCACTGTCTGTGCTGGGGAACTCTCTGTACCTGCCCCACTCACTGTCTGTGCTGGGGAACTCTCTGTACCTGCCCCACTCACTGTCTGTGCTGGGGAACTCTCTGTACCTGCCCCACTCACTGTCTGTGCTGCGGAACTCTCTGTACCTGTCGCACTCACTGTCTGTGCTGGGGAACTCTCTGTACCTGCCCCACTCACTGTCTGTGCTGGGGATCACTGTGTACCTGCCCCATTCTCTGTCTGTGCTGGGGAACACTGTGTACCTGCATCAAACTGCAGAACATCCTGAGATCCCAACAGCATGATACAGTAACAATTCACATTCACAAAATCAAAGTTAAACACAAATCCCAGCTGGTAGCAGGAGACAGAGTGAGGAATAGAGGGAGAATCAGAGAGACAGACTGGGAGGTGAGATAGAGAGGGAGAGAGAGAGATACAGACAGACTGAGCGATGAGATAGAGAGAGAGAGACAGACTGGGAGGTGAGATAGAGAGGGAGAGAGAGACAGACAGACTGGAAGACGAGACAGAGAGGAAGAGATAGAGTCAGACAGACTGGGAGATGAGGTAGAGAGGGAGAGGCAGAGAGAGAGAGAAACACAGTCAGGCAGACTGAGAGCTACAATAGTGAAAGCGAGAGACAGACGTGGAGCGTGACTTGTTGTGACTGAAGGTCAGGTCAGGGAGTGTATATATTCAGACAGTGAGTGCACAGACTCAGGCAGGAGAGCCCAGTGATGTTAGGGAAAAGTCCCATTGTCGACAGTCAGTCTGCCACCCACACACACTGCACCTTATGCAACACATGCTCACACTGACCTTTCACATGCCAGTCTGACCTCTAACCTCTGCCTCTTCCATTCGGCATTACTTGTTTTAACTCACTTGAAATATATAGCGAACTCACACAATGCTAGTTCTTGCACCCAGATACAGCGCAAGCCCAGCACCGAGTCAGGGAGGGGCTAACAGTGGCTGGAGGATTATGCCCCACGGGAAAGTGAGGATGGGGGATGAATGGATTTAGGAGAAGGTCGGACCAACAAACCTCACCATGACCTCTTACTGACCTCTCTGAGCAGCTTACAGATAAATCAGAGTGAGGAATACAGGGGTCTCTCTGTTACAGTGGTGCGGGGAGCGGGGGGCAAGGTCTCTCTGTTACAGTGGGGGGGGGGCCACGGGGTGATGTACACTCAGGTTCATGTAATAACGTCAACATTTATTGCACACACACAGGTCTGTGTGATAACACTTCCCTGTGTTCTACACACAGGTCTGTGTGATAACATTTCCCTGTGCTCTACACACAGGTCTGTGTGATAACATTTCCCTGTGTTCTACACACAGGTCTGTGTGATAACGTTTCCCTGTGTTCTACACACAGGTCTGTGTGATAACATTTCCCTGTGTTCTACACACACAGGTCTGTGTGATAACGTTTCCCTGTGCTCTACACACAGGTCTGTGTGATAACGTTTCCCTGTGTTCTACACACAGGTCTGTGTGATAACATTTCCCTGTGCTCTACACACAGGTCTGTGTGATAACGTTTCCCTGTGTTCTACACACACAGGTCTGTGTGATAACGTTTCCTTGTGTTCTACACACACAGGTCTGTGTGATAACGTTTCCCTGTGTTCTACACACAGGTCTGTGTGATAACATTTCCCTGTGTTCTACACACAGGTCTGTGTGATAACGTTTCCCTGTGTTCTACACACAGGTCTGTGTGATAACATTTCCCTGTGTTCTACACACACAGGTCTGTGTGATAACATTTCCCTGTGTTCTACACACAGGTCTGTGTGATAACGTTTCCCTGTGTTCTACACACAGGTCTGTGTGATAACATTTCCCTGTGTTCTACACACACAGGTCTGTGTGATAACATTTCCCTGTGTTCTACACACAGGTCTGTGTGATAACATTTCCCTGTGTTCTACACACACAGGTCTGTGTGATAACGTTTCCCTGTGTTCTACACACACAGGTCTGTGTGATAACGTTTCCCTGTGTTCTACACACACAGGTCTGTGTGATAACGTTTCCCTGTGTTCTACACACAGGTCTGTGTGATAACATTTCCCTGTGTTCTACACACAGGTCTGTGTGATAACATTTCCCTGTGCTCTACACACACAGGTCTGTGTGATAACATTTCCCTGTGTTCTACACACAGGTCTGTGTGATAACATTTCCCTGTGTTCTACACAAACAGGTCTGTGTGATAACGTTTCCCTGTGTTCTACACACACAGGTCTGTGTGATAACGTTTCCCTGTGTTCTACACACACAGGTCTGTGTGATAACATTTCCCTGTGTTCTACACACAGGTCTGTGTGATAACGTTTCCCTGTGTTCTACACACACAGGTCTGTGTGATAACGTTTCCCTGTGCTCTACACACAGGTCTGTGTGATAACATTTCCCTGTGTTCTACACACAGGTCTGTGTGATAACATTTCCCTGTGTTCTACACACACAGGTCTGTGTGATAACGTTTCCCTGTGTTCTACACACAGGTCTGTGTGATAACATTTCCCTGTGTTCTACACACACAGGTCTGTGTGATAACGTTTCCCTGTGTTCTACACACAGGTCTGTGTGATAACGTTTCCCTGTGCTCTACACACAGGTCTGTGTGATAACGTTTCCCTGTGTTCTACACACAGGTCTGTGTGATAACATTTCCCTGTGCTCTACACACACAGGTCTGTGTGATAACGTTTCACTGTGCTCTACACACAGGTCTGTGTGATAACATTTCCCTGTGTTCTACACACAGGTCTGTGTGATAACATTTCCCTGTGTTCTACACACACAGGTCTGTGTGATAACGTTTCCCTGTGTTCTACACACAGGTCTGTGTGATAACGTTTCCCTGTGTTCTAAACTCACAGGTCTGTGTGATAACGTTTCCCTGTGTTCTACACACACAGGTCTGTGTGATAACGTTTCCCTGTGTTCTACACACAGGTCTGTGTGATAACGTTTCCCTGTGCTCTACACACACAGGTCTGTGTGATAACATTTCCCTGTGTTCTGCACACAGGTCTGTGTGATAACAATTCCCTGTGTTCAACACACACAGGTCTGTGTGATAACGTTTCCCTGTGTTCTACACACACAGGTCTGTGTGATAACGTTTCCCTGTGTTCTACACACACAGGTCTGTGTGATAACGTTTCCCTGTGTTCTACACACACAGGTCTGTGTGATAACGTTTCCCTGTGTTCTACACACACAGGTCTGTGTGATAACGTTTCCCTGTGTTCTACACACAGGTCTGTGTGATAACATTTCCCTGTGTTCTACACACAGGTCTGTGTGATAACATTTCCCTGTGCTCTACACACACAGGTCTGTGTGATAACATTTCCCTGTGTTCTACACACAGGTCTGTGTGATAACATTTCCCTGTGTTCTACACACAGGTCTGTGTGATAACGTTTCCCTGTGCTCTACACACACAGGTCTGTGTGATAACATTTCCCTGTGTTCTACACACTGGTCTGTGTGATAACATTTCCCTGTGTTCTACATACACAGGTCTGTGTGATAACATTTCCCTGTGTTCTACACACAGGTCTGTGTGATAACGTTTCCCTGTGTTCTACACACAGGTCTGTGTGATAACATTTCCCTGTGTTCTACACACACAGGTCTGTGTGATAACGTTTCCCTGTGTTCTACACACACAGGTCTGTGTGATAACGTTTCCCTGTGTTCTACACACACAGGTCTGTGTGATAACGTTTCCCTGTGTTCTACACACAGGTCTGTGTGATAACATTTCCCTGTGTTCTACACACAGGTCTGTGTGATAACATTTCCCTGTGTTCTACACACACAGGTCTGTGTGATAACATTTCCCTGTGTTCTACACACAGGCCTGTGTGATAACATTTCCCTGTGCTCTACACACAGCTCTGTGTGATAACATTTCCCTGTGCTCTACACACGGGTCTGTGTGATAACATTTCCCTGTGTTCTGCACACACAGGTCTGTGTGATAACGTTTCCCTGTGCTCTACACACACAGGTCTGTGTGATAACGTTTCCCTGTGTTCGACACACACAGGTCTGTGTGATAACGTTTCACTGTGCTCTACATACAGGTCTGTGTGATAACATTTCCCTGTGTTCTACACACAGGTCTGTGTGATAACATTTCCCTGTGTTCTACACACACAGGTCTGTGTGATAACGTTTCCCTGTGTTCTACACACAGGTCTGTGTGATAACGTTTCCCTGTGCTCTACACACACAGGTCTGTGTGATAACATTTCCCTGTGTTCTACACACACAGGTCTGTGTGATAACGTTTCCCTGTGTTCTACACACAGGTCTGTGTGATAACGTTTCCCTGTGTTCTACACACACAGGTCTGTGTGATAACATTTCCCTGTGTTCTACACTCACAGGTCTGTGTGATAACGTTTCCCTGTGTTCTACACACACAGGTCTGTGTGATAACGTTTCCCTGTGTTCTACACACAGGTCTGTGTGATAACGTTTCCCTGTGCTCTACACACAGGTCTGTGTGATAACATTTCCCTGTGCTCTACACACGGGTCTGTGTGATAACATTTCCCTGTGTTCTGCACACACAGGTCTGTGTGATAACGTTTCCTTGTGCTCCACACACACAGGTCTGTGTGATAACGTTTCCCTGTGTTCTACACACACAGGTCTGTGTGATAATGTTTCCCTGTGCTCTACACACACAGGTCTGTGTGATAACATTTACCTGTGTTCTACACACACAGGTCTGTGTGATAACTTTTCACTGTGTTCGACACACAGGTTTGTGTGATAACATTTCCCTGTGTTCTACACACAGGTCTGTGTGATAACATTTCCCTGTGTTCTGCACACACAGGTCTGTGTGATAACGTTTCCCTGTGTTCTACACATGGGTCTGTGTGATAACATTTCCCTGTGTTCTACACACAGGTCTGTGTGATAACGATTCCCTGTGCTCTACACACACAGGTCTGTGTGATAACATTTCCCTGTGTTCTACACACAGGCCTGTGTGATAACATTTCCCTGTGCTCTACACACAGCTCTGTGTGATAACATTTCCCTGTGCTCTACACACGGGTCTGTGTGATAACATTTCCCTGTGTTCTGCACACACAGGTCTGTGTGATAACGTTTCCCTGTGCTCTACACACACAGGTCTGTGTGATAACGTTTCCCTGTGTTCTACACACACAGGTCTGTGTGATAACGTTTCCCTGTGCTCTACACACACAGGTCTGTGTGATAACATTTCCCTGTGTTCTGCACACAGGTCTGTGTGATAACATTTCCCTGTGTTCTACACACACAGGTCTGTGTGATAACGTTTCCCTGTGTTCTACACACACAGGTCTGTGTGATAACGTTTCCCTGTGTTCTACACACACAGGTCTGTGTGATAACGTTTCCCTGTGTTCTACACACACAGGTCTGTGTGATAACGTTTCCCTGTGTTCTACACACACAGGTCTGTGTGATAACGTTTCCCTGTGTTCTACACACACAGGTCTGTGTGATAACATTTCCCTGTGTTCTACACACAGGTCTGTGTGATAACATTTCCCTGTGTTCTACACACAGGTCTGTGTGATAACGTTTCCCTGTGCTCTACACACACAGGTCTGTGTGATAACATTTCCCTGTGTTCTACACACTGGTCTGTGTGATAACATTTCCCTGTGTTCTACATACACAGGTCTGTGTGATAACAATTCCCTGTGTTCTACACACAGGTCTGTGTGATAACGTTTCCCTGTGTTCTACACACAGGTCTGTGTGATAACATTTCCCTGTGTTCTACACACACAGGTCTGTGTGATAACGTTTCCCTGTGTTCTACACACACAGGTCTGTGTGATAACGTTTCCCTGTGTTCTACACACACAGGGCTGTGTGATAACGTTTCCCTGTGTTCTACACACAGGTCTGTGTGATAACATTTCCCTGTGTTCTACACACAGGTCTGTGTGATAACATTTCCCTGTGTTCTACACATACAGGTCTGTGTGATAACATTTCCCTCTGTTCTACACACAGGCCTGTGTGATAACATTTCCCTGTGCTCTACACACAGCTCTGTGTGATAACATTTCCCTGTGCTCTACACACGGGTCTGTGTAATAACATTTCCCTGTGTTCTGCACACACAGGTCTGTGTGATAACGTTTCCCTGTGCTCTACACACACAGGTCTGTGTGATAACGTTTCCCTGTGTTCTACACACACAGGTCTGTGTGATAACGTTTCCCTGTGCTCTACACACACAGGTCTGTGTGATAACATTTCCCTGTGTTCTACACACAGGTCTGTGTGATAACATTTCCCTGTGTTCTACACACACAGGTCTGTGTGATAACGTTTCCCTGTGTTCTACACACACAGGTCTGTGTGATAAGGTTTCCCTGTGTTCTACACACACAGGTCTGTGTGATAACGTTTCCCTGTGTTCTACACACACAGGTCTGTGTGATAACGTTTCCCTGTGTTCTACACACACAGGTCTGTGTGATAACGTTTCCCTGTGTTCTACACACAGGTCTGTGTGATAACATTTCCCTGTGTTCTACACACAGGTCTGTGTGATAACATTTCCCTGTGCTCTACACACACAGGTCTGTGTGATAACATTTCCCTGTGTTCTACACACAGGCCTGTGTGATAACATTTCCCTGTGCTCTACACACAGGTCTGTGTGATAACATTTCCCTGTGTTCTACACACACAGGTCTGTGTGATAACGTTTCCCTGTGTTCTACACACACAGGTCTGTGTGATAACGTTTCCCTGTGTTCTACACACACAGGTCTGTGTGATAACGTTTCCCTGTGTTCTACACACAGGTCTGTGTGATAACATTTCCCTGTGTTCTACACACAGGTCTGTGTGATAACATTTCCCTGTGCTCTACACACACAGGTCTGTGTGATAACATTTCCCTGTGTTCTACACACAGGTCTGTGTGATAACATTTCCCTGTGTTCTACACAAACAGGTCTGTGTGATAACGTTTCCCTGTGTTCTACACACACAGGTGTGTGTGATAACGTTTCCCTGTGTTCTACACACACAGATCTGTGTGATAACATTTCCCTGTGTTCTACACACAGGTCAGTGTGATAACGTTTCCCTGTGTTCTACACACACAGGTCTGTGTGATAACGTTTCCCTGTGCTCTACACACAGGTCTGTGTGATAACATTTCCCTGTGTTCTACACACAGGTCTGTGTGATAACATTTCCCTGTGTTCTACACACACAGGTCTGTGTGATAACGTTTCCCTGTGTTCTACACACACAGGTCTGTGTGATAACATTTCCCTGTGTTCTACACACACAGGTCTGTGTGATAACGATTCCCTGTGCTCTGCACACACAGGTCTGTGTGATAACGTTTCATTGTGCTCTACACACAGGTCTGTGTGATAACATTTCCCTGTGTTCTACACACAGGTCTGTGTGATAACATTTCCCTGTGTTCTACACACACAGGTCTGTGTGATAACGTTTCCCTGTGTTCTACACACAGGTCTGTGTGAGAACGTTTCCCTGTGCTCTACACACACAGGTCTGTGTGATAACATTTCCCTGTGTTCTACACACACAGGTCTGTGTGATAACGTTTCCCTGTGTTCTACACACAGGTCTGTGTGATAACGTTTCCCTGTGCTCTACACACAGGTCTGTGTGATAACATTTCCCTGTGCTCTACACACGGGTCTGTGTGATAACATTTCCCTGTGTTCTGCACACACAGGTCTGTGTGATAACATTTCCCTGTGCTCTACACACACAGGTCTGTGTGATAACGTTTCCCTGTGTTCTACACACACAGGTCTGTGTGATAACGTTTCCCTGTGTTCTACACACACAGGTCTGTGTGACAACGTTTCCCTGTGTTCTACACACAGGTCTGTGTGATAACATTTCCCTGTGCTCTACACACACAGGTCTGTGTGATAACGTTTCCCTGTGCTCTACACACACAGGTCTGTGTGATAACGTTTCCCTGTGTTCTACAAACAGGTCTGTGTGATAACATTTCCCTGTGTTCTACACACAGGTCTGTGTGATAACGTTTCCCTGTGCTCTACACACAGGTCTGTGTGATAACATTTCCCTGTGTTCTACACACAGGTCTGTGTGATAACATTTCCCTGTGTTCTACACACACAGGTCTGTGTGATAACGTTTCCCTGTGTTCTACACACAGGTCTGTGTGATAACGTTTCCCTGTGCTCTACACACACAGGTCTGTGTGATAACATTTCCCTGTGTTCTACACTCACAGGTCTGTGTGATAACGTTTCCCTGTGTTCTACACACACAGGTCTGTGTGATAACGTTTCCCTGTGTTCTACACACAGGTCTGTGTGATAACGTTTCCCTGTGCTCTACACACAGGTCTGTGTGATAACATTTCCCTGTGTTCTGCACACACAGGTCTGTGTGATAACGTTTCCTTGTGCTCCACACACACAGGTCTGTGTGATAACGTTTCCCTGTGTTCTACACACACAGGTCTGTGTGATAATGTTTCCCTGTGCTCTACACACACAGGTCTGTGTGATAACATTTACCTGTGTTCTACACACACAGGTCTGTGTGATAACTTTTCACTGTGTTCGACACACAGGTTTGTGTGATAACATTTCCCTGTGTTCTACACACAGGTCTGTGTGATAACATTTCCCTGTGTTCTGCACACACAAGTCTGTGTGATAACGTTTCCCTGTGTTCTACACATGGGTCTGTGTGATAACATTTCCCTGTGTTCTACACACAGGTCTGTGTGATAACGATTCCCTGTGCTCTACACACACAGGTCTGTGTGATAACATTTCCCTGTGTTCTACACACAGGCCTGTGTGATAACATTTCCCTGTGCTCTACACACAGCTCTGTGTGATAACGTTTCCCTGTGCTCTACACACACAGGTCTGTGTGATAACGTTTCCCTGTGTTCTACACACACAGGTCTGTGTGATAACGTTTCCCTGTGCTCTACACACGCAGGTCTGTGTGATAACATTTACCTGTGTTCTACACACACAGGTCTGTGTGATAACTTTTCACTGTGCTCTACACACAGGTTTGTGTGATAACATTTCCCTGTGTTCTACACACAGGTCTGTGTGATAACATTTCCCTGTGTTCTACACACACAGGTCTGTGTGATAACGTTTCCCTGTGTTCGACACACACAGGTCTGTGTGATAACATTTCCCTGTGTTCTACACACAGGTCTGTGTGATAACATTTCCCTGTGTTCTACACACAGGTCTGTGTGATAACGTTTTCCTGTGCTCTACACACACAGGTCTGTGTGATAACGTTTCCCTGTGTTCTACACACAGGTCTGTGTGATAACATTTCACTGTGCTCCACACACAGGTTTGTGTGACAACATTTCCCTGTGTTCTACACACAGGTCTGTGTGATAATATTTCCCTGTGTTCTACACACACAGGTCTGTGTGATAACGTTTCCCTGTGCTCTACACACACAGGTCTGTGTGATAACGTTTCCCTGTGTTCTACACACACAGGTCTGTGTGATAACGTTTCCCTGTGTTCTACACACACAGGTCTGTGTGATAACGTTTCCCTGTGTTCTACAAACACAGGTCTGTGTGATAACGTTTCCCTGTGCTCTACACACACATGTCTGTGTGATAACATTTCCCTGTGTTCTACACACAGGTCTGTGTGATAACGTTTCCCTGTGCTCTACACACACAGGTCTGTGTGATAACGTTTCCCTGTGTTCTACACACAGGTCTGTGTGATAACATTTCACTGTGCTCCACACACAGGTTTGTGTGACAACATTTCCCTGTGTTCTACACACAGGTCTGTGTGATAACATTTCCCTGTGTTCTACACACACAGGTCTGTGTGATAACGTTTCCCTGTGCTCTACACACACAGGTCTGTGTGATAACGTTTCCCTGTGTTCTACACACACAGGTCTGTGTGATAACGTTTCCCTGTGCTCTACACACACATGTCTGTGTGATAACATTTCCCTGTGTTCTACACACAGGTCTGTGTGATAACGTTTCCCTGTGTTCTACACACAGGTCTGTGTGATAACGTTTCCCTGTGTTCTACACACACAGGTCTGTGTGATAACATTTCCCAGTGCTCTACACACAGGTCTGTGTGATAACGTTTCCCTGTGTTCGACACACACAGGTCTGTGTGATAACGTTTCCCTGTGTTCTACACACACAGGTCTGTGTGATAACGTTTCCCTGTGTTCTACACACAGGTCTGTGTGATAATATTTCCCTGTGTTCTACACACAGGTCTGTGTGATAACGTTTCCCTGTGTTCTACACACACAGGTCTGTGTGATAACATTTCCCTGTGTTCTGCACACACAAGTCTGTGTGATAACATTTCCTTGTGTTCTACACACAGGTCTGTGTGATAACGTTTCCCTGTGCTCTACACACAGGTCTGTGTGATAACATTTCCCTTTGTTCTACACACAGGTCTGTGTGATAACATTTCCCTGTGTTCTACACACACAGATCTGTGTGATAACATTTCCCTGTGTTCTACACACACAGGTCTGTGTGATAACATTTTCTTGTGTTCTACACACAGGTCTGTGTGATAACGTTTCCCTGTGCTCTACACACAGGTCTGTGTGATAACATTTCCCTTTGTTCTACACACAGGTCTGTGTGATAACATTTCCCTGTGTTCTACACACACAGGTCTGTGTGATAACATTTCCCTTTGTTCTATACACAGGTCTGTGTGATAACATTTCCCTGTGTTCTACACACAGGTCTGTGTGATAACATTTCCCTGTTTTCTACACACAAGTCTGTGTGATAAAGTTTGCCTGTGTTCTACACACACAGGTCTGTGTGATAACATTTCCCTGTGCTCTACACACAGGTCTGTGTGATAACGTTTCCCTGTGTTCTACACACAGGTCTGTGTGATAACGTTTCCCTGTGTTCTACACACAGGTCTGTGTGATAACATTTCCCTGTGCTCTACACACACAGGTCTGTGTGATAACGTTTCCCTGTGTTCTACACACACAGGTCTGTGTGATAACGTTTTCCTGTGTTCTACACACACAGGTCTGTGTGATAACATTTCCCTGTGCTCTACACACACAGGTCTGTGTGATAAAGTTTCCCTGTGTTCTACACACACAGGTCTGTGTGATAACATTTCCCTGTGCTCTACACACAGACCTGTGTGATAACATTTCCGTGTTCGACACACACAGGTCTGTGTGATAACGTTTCCCTGTGTTCTACACACAGGTCTGTGTGATAACATTTCCCTGTGCTCTACACACAGGTCTGTGTGATAACGTTTCCCTGTGTTCTACACACAGGTCTGTGTGATAACATTTCTCTGTGTTCTACACACACAGGTCTGTGTGATAACGTTTCCCTGTGTTCTACACACAGGTCTGTGTGATAACATTTCCCTGTGTTCTACACACACAGGTCTGTGTGATAACGTTTCCCTGTGTTCTACACACAGGTCTGTGTGATAACGTTTCCCTGTGTTCTACACACAGGTCTGTGTGATAACATTTCCCTGTGTTCTACACACACAGGTCTGTGTGATAACATTTCCCTTAGTTCTACAAACAGGTCTGTGTGATAACATTTCCCTGTGTTCTACACACAGGTCTGTGTGATAACGTTTCCCTGTGCTCTACACACACAGGTCTGTGTGATAAGGTTTCACTGTGCTCTACACACAGGTCTGTGTGATAACATTTCCCTGTGCTCTACACACACAGGTCTGTGTGATAACATTTCACTGTGCTCCACACACAGGTTTGTGTGATAACGTTACCCTGTGTTCTGCACACAGGTCTGTGTGATAACATTTCCCTGTGTTCTACACACACAGGTCTGTGTGATAACGTTTCCCTGTGCTCTACACACACAGGTCTGTGTGATAACGTTTCCCTGTGTTCTACACACACAGGTCTGTGTGATAACGTTTCCCTGTGTTCTACACACAGGTCTGTGTGATAACATTTCCCTGTGTTCTACACACAGGTCTGTGTGATAACATTTCCCTGTGTTCTACACACACAGGTCTGTGTGATAACGTTTCCCAGTGTTCTACACACACAGGTCTGTGTGATAACGTTTCCCTGTGTTCTACACACTGGTCTGTGTGATAACATTTCCCTGTGTTCTACACACACAGGTCTGTGTGATAACATTTCCCTGTGTTCTACACACAGGTCTGTGTGATAACGTTTCCCTGTGTTCTACACACACAGGTCTGTGTGATAACGTTTCCCTGTGCTCTACACACAGGTCTGTGTGATAACGTTTCCCTGTGTTCTACACACAGGTCTGTGTGATAACATTTCCCTGTATTCTACACACAGGTCTGTGTGATAACGTTTCCCTGTGCTCTACACACACAGGTCTGTGTGATAACATTTCACTGTGCTCCACACACAGGTTTGTGTGATAACATTTCCCTGTGTTCTACACACAGGTCTGTGTGATAACATTTCCCTGTGTTCTACACACACAGGTCTGTGTGATAACGTTTCCCTGTGTTCTACACACACAGGTCTGTGTGATAACATTTCCCTGTGTTCTACACACAGGTCTGTGTGATAACGTTTCCCTGTGCTCTCCACACACAGGTCTGTGTGATAACATTTCACTGTGCTCCACATACAGGTTTGTGTGATAACATTTCCCTGTGCTCTACACACAGGTCTGTGTGATAACATTTCCCTGTGTTCTACACACACAGGTCTGTGTGATAACATTTCCCTGTGCTCTACACACACAGGTCTGTGTGATAACGTTTCCCTGTGCTCTACACACAGGTCTGTGTGATAACGTTTCCCTGTGTTCTACACACACAGGTCTGTGTGATAACATTTCCCTGTGCTCTACACACAGGTCTGTGTGATAACATTTCCCTGTGTTCTACACACAGGTCTGTGTGATAACATTTCCCTGTGTTCTACACACACAGGTCTGTGTGATAACGTTTCCCTGTGTTCTACACACAGGTCTGTGTGATAACGTTTCCCTGTGTTCTACACACACAGGTCTGTGTGATAACGTTTCCCTGTGTTCTACACACACAGGTCTGTGTGATAACGTTTCTCTGTGTTCTACACACAGGTCTGTGTGATAACGTTTCCCTGTGCTCTACACACACAGGTCTGTGTGATAACATTTCCCTGTGTTCTACACACACAGGTCTGTGTGATAACGTTTCCCTGTGTTCTACACACACAGGTCTGTGTGATAACATTTCCCTGTGTTCTACACACAGGTCTGTGTGATAACATTTCACTGTGCTCCACATACAGGTTTGTGTGATAACATTTCCCTGTGTTCTACACACAGGTCTGTGTGATAACATTTCCCTGTGTTCTACACACACAGGTCTGTGTGATAACATTTCCCTGTGCTCTACACACACAGGTCTGTGTGATAATGTTTCCCTGTGTTCTACACACAGGTCTGTGTGATAACGTTTCCCTGTGTTCTACACACAGGTCTGTGTGACAACGTTTCCCTGTGCTCTACACACACAGGTCTGTGTGATAACATTTACCTGTGTTCTACACACACAGGTTTGTGTGATAACTTTTCACTGTGCTCTACACACAGGTTTGTGTGATAACATTTCCCTGTGTTCTGCACACAGGTCTGTGTGATAACATTTCCCTGTGTTCTACACACACAGGTCTGGGTGATAACGTTTCCCTGTGTTCTACACATGGGTCTGTGTGATAACATTTCCCTGTGTTCTACACACAGGTCTGTGTGATAACGTTTCCCTGTGTTCTATACACAGGTCTGTGTGATAACATTTCCCTGTGTTTTACACACACAGGTCTGTGTGATAACGTTTCCCTGTGTTCTACACACAGGTCTGTGTGATACCGTTTCCCTGTGTTCTACACACAGGTCTGTGTGATAACATTTCCCTGTGTTTTACACACACAGGTCTGTGTGATAACGTTTCCCTGTGTTCGACACACAGGTCTGTGTGATAACATTTCCCTGTGTTCAACACACTCAGGTCTGTGTGATAACGTTTCCCTGTGTTCTACACACACAGGTCTGTGTGATAACATTTCCCTGTGTTCTACACACATAGGTCTGTGTGATAACGTTTCCCTGTGTTCTACACACACAGGTCTGTGTGATAACATTTCCCTGTGTTCTACACACAGGTCTGTGTGATAACATTTCCCTGTGTTCTACACACAGGTCTGTGTGATAACATTTCCCTGTGTTCTACACACAGGTCTGTGTGATAACATTTCCCTGTGTTCTACACACAGGTCTGTGTGATAACATTTCCCTGTGTTTTTCACACACAGGTCTGTGTGATAACGTTTCCATGTGTTCTACACACAGGTCTGTGTGATAACATTTCCCTGTGTTTTTCACACACAGGTCTGTGTGATAACGTTTCCCTGTGTTCTACACACAGGTCTGTGTGATAACATTTCCCTGTGTTCTACACACAGGTCTGTGTGATAACGTTTCTCTGTGTTCTACACACACAGGTCTGTGTGATAACATTTCCCTGTGTTCTACACACAGGTCTGTGTGATAACGTTTCCCTGTGTTCTACACACACAGGTCTGTGTGATAACATTTCGCTGTGTTCTACACACAGGTCTGTGTGATAACGTTTCCCTGTGCTCTACACACACAGGTCTGTGTGATAACATTTCCCTGTGTTCTACACACAGGTCTGTGTGATAACGTTTCCCTGTGTTCTACACACACAGGTCTGTGTGATAACATTTCCCTGTGCTCTACACACAGGTCTGTGTGATAACGTTTCCCTGTGTTCTACACACAGGTCTGTGTGATAACATTTCCCTGTGTTCTACACACACAGGTCTGTGTGATAACGTTTCCCTGTGTTCTACACACACAGGTCTGTGTGATAACATTTCCCTGTGTTCTACACACACAGGTCTGTGTGATAACGTTTCCCTGTGTTCTACACACACAGGTCTGTGTGATAACATTTCCCTGTGTTCTACACACAGGTCTGTGTGATAACGTTTCCCTGTGTTCTACACACACAGGTCTGTGTGATAACATTTCCCTGTGTTCTACACACAGGTCTGTGTGATAACGTTTCCCTGTGCTCTACACACACAGGTCTGTGTGATAACATTTCCCTGTGTTCTACACACAGGTCTGTGTGATAACGTTTCCCTGTGTTCTACACACACAGGTCTGTGTGATAACATTTCCCTGTGCTCTACACACAGGTCTGTGTGATAACGTTTCCCTGTGTTCTACACACACAGGTCTGTGTGATAACGTTTCCCTGTGCTCTACACACAGGTCTGTGTGATAACATTTCCCTGTGTTCTACACACAGGTCTGTGTGATAACGTTTCCCTGTGTTCTACACACAGGTCTGTGTGATAACATTTACCTGTGTTCTACACACACAGGTTTGTGTGATAACTTTTCACTGTGCTCTGCACACAGGTTTGTGTGATAACATTTCCCTGTGTTCTGCACACAGGTCTGTGTGATAACATTTCCCTGTGTTCTACACACACAGGTCTGTGTGATAACGTTTCCCTGTGTTCTACACATGGGTCTGTGTGATAACATTTCCCTGTGTTCTACACACAGGTCTGTGTGATAACAATTCCCTGTGCTCTACACACACAGGTCTGTGTGATAACGTTTCCCTGTGTTCTACACACACAGGTCTGTGTGATAACATTTCCCTGTGTTCTACACACAGGTCTGTGTGATAACGATTCCCTGTGCTCTACACACACAGGTCTGTGTGATAACGATTCCCTGTGCTCTACACACACAGGTCTGTGTGATAACGTTTCCCTGTGTTCTACACACACAGGTCTGTGTGATAACGTTTCCCTGTGTTCTACACACAGGTCTGTGTGATAACGTTTCCCTGTGTTCTACACACACAGGTCTGTGTGATAACGTTTCCCTGTGTTCTACACACACAGGTCTGTGTGATAACGTTTCCCTGTGTTCTACACACACAGGTCTGTGTGATAACATTTCCCTGTGTTCTACACACATAGGTCTGTGTGATAACGTTTCCCTGTGTTCTACACACACAGGTCTGTGTGATAACATTTCCCTGTGTTCTACACACAGGTCTGTGTGATAACGTTTCCCTGTGTTCTACACACACAGGTCTGTGTGATAACATTTCCCTGTGTTCTACACACAGGTCTGTGTGATAACGTTTCCCTGTGCTCTACACACACAGGTCTGTGTGATAACATTTCCCTGTGTTCTACACACAGGTCTGTGTGATAACGTTTCCCTGTGTTCTACACACACAGGTCTGTGTGATAACATTTCCCTGTGCTCTACACACAGGTCTGTGTGATAACGTTTCCCTGTGTTCTACACACACAGGTCTGTGTGATAACGTTTCCCTGTGCTCTACACACAGGTCTGTGTGATAACATTTTCCTGTGTTCTACACACAGGTCTGTGTGATAACGTTTCCCTGTGTTCTACACACAGGTCTTTGTGATAACGTTTCCCTGTGCTCTACACACACAGGTCTGTGTGATAACATTTACCTGTGTTCTACACACACAGGTTTGTGTGATAACTTTTCACTGTGCTCTACACACAGGTTTGTGTGATAACATTTCCCTGTGTTCTGCACACAGGTCTGTGTGATAACATTTCCCTGTGTTCTACACACACAGGTCTGTGTGATAACGTTTCCCTGTGTTCTACACATGGGTCTGTGTGATAAAATTTCCCTGTGTTCTACACACAGGTCTGTGTGATAACGATTCCCTGTGCTCTACACACACAGGTCTGTGTGATAACGTTTCCCTGTGTTCTACACACACAGGTCTGTGTGATAACATTTCCCTGTGCTCTACACACACAGGTCTGTGTGATAACGTTTCCCTGTGTTCTACACACACAGGTCTGTGTGATAACGTTTCCCTGTGTTCTACACACACAGGTCTGTGTGATAACGTTTCCCTGTGTTCTACACACAGGTCTGTGTGATAACGTTTCCCTGTGTTCTACACACACAGGTCTGTGTGATAACGTTTCCCTGTGTTCTACACACAGGTCTGTGTGATAACATTTCCCTGTGTTTTTCACACACAGGTCTGTGTGATAACGTTTCCCTGTGTTCTACACACAGGTCTGTGTGATAACATTTCCCTGTGTTCTACACACAGGTCTGTGTGATAACGTTTCTCTGTGTTCTACACACACAGGTCTGTGTGATAACATTTCCCTGTGTTCTACACACAGGTCTGTGTGATAACGTTTCCCTGTGTTCTACACACACAGGTCTGTGTGATAACATTTCGCTGTGTTCTACACACAGGTCTGTGTGATAACGTTTCCCTGTGCTCGACACACACAGGTCTGTGTGATAACATTTCCCTGTGTTCTACACACAGGTCTGTGTGATAACGTTTCCCTGTGTTCTACACACACAGGTCTGTGTGATAACATTTCCCTGTGCTCTACACACAGGTCTGTGTGATAACGTTTCCCTGTGTTCTACACACAGGTCTGTGTGATAACATTTCCCTGTGTTCTACACACACAGGTCTGTGTGATAACGTTTCCCTGTGTTCTACACACACAGGTCTGTGTGATAACATTTCCCTGTGTTCTACACACATAGGTCTGTGTGATAACGTTTCCCTGTGTTCTACACACACAGGTCTGTGTGATAACATTTCCCTGTGTTCTACACACAGGTCTGTGTGATAACGTTTCCCTGTGTTCTACACACACAGGTCTGTGTGATAACATTTCCCTGTGTTCTACACACAGGTCTGTGTGATAACGTTTCCCTGTGCTCTACACACACAGGTCTGTGTGATAACATTTCCCTGTGTTCTACACACAGGTCTGTGTGATAACGTTTCCCTGTGTTCTACACACACAGGTCTGTGTGATAACATTTCCCTGTGCTCTACACACAGGTCTGTGTGATAACGTTTCCCTGTGTTCTACACACACAGGTCTGTGTGATAACGTTTCCCTGTGCTCTACACACAGGTCTGTGTGATAACATTTCCCTGTGTTCTACACACAGGTCTGTGTGATAACGTTTCCCTGTGTTCTACACACAGGTCTGTGTGATAACATTTACCTGTGTTCTACACACACAGGTTTGTGTGATAACTTTTCACTGTGCTCTGCACACAGGTTTGTGTGATAACATTTCCCTGTGTTCTGCACACAGGTCTGTGTGATAACATTTCCCTGTGTTCTACACACACAGGTCTGTGTGATAACGTTTCCCTGTGTTCTACACATGGGTCTGTGTGATAACATTTCCCTGTGTTCTACACACAGGTCTGTGTGATAACGATTCCCTGTGCTCTACACACACAGGTCTGTGTGATAACGTTTCCCTGTGTTCTACACACACAGGTTTGTGTGATAACTTTTCACTGTGCTCTGCACACAGGTTTGTGTGATAACATTTCCCTGTGTTCTGCACACAGGTCTGTGTGATAACATTTCCCTGTGTTCTACACACACAGGTCTGTGTGATAACGTTTCCCTGTGTTCTACACATGGGTCTGTGTGA
Source organism: Pristiophorus japonicus (assembly GCF_044704955.1). Classification (NCBI taxonomy): domain Eukaryota; kingdom Metazoa; phylum Chordata; class Chondrichthyes; family Pristiophoridae; genus Pristiophorus; species Pristiophorus japonicus. The sequence continues at coordinate 162,823 of NW_027254698.1, read as the reverse complement.
TAACATTTCCCTGTGTTCTACACACAGGTCTGTGTGATAACGATTCCCTGTGCTCTACACACACAGGTCTGTGTGATAACGTTTCCCTGTGTTCTACACACACAGGTCTGTGTGATAACATTTCCCTGTGCTCTACACACACAGGTCTGTGTGATAACGTTTCCCTGTGTTCTACACACAGGTCTGTGTGATAACGTTTCCCTGTGTTCTACACACACAGGTCTGTGTGATAACGTTTCCCTGTGTTCTACACACAGGTCTGTGTGATAACATTTCCCTGTGTTTTTCACACACAGGTCTGTGTGATAACATTTCCCTGTGTTCTACACACAGGTCTGTGTGATAACGTTTCCCTGTGTTCTACACACACAGGTCTGTGTGATAACATTTCGCTGTGTTCTACACACAGGTCTGTGTGATAACGTTTCCCTGTGCTCTACACACACAGGTCTGTGTGATAACATTTCCCTGTGTTCTACACACAGGTCTGTGTGATAACGTTTCCCTGTGTTCTACACACACAGGTCTGTGTGATAACATTTCCCTGTGCTCTACACACAGGTCTGTGTGATAACGTTTCCCTGTGTTCTACACACACAGGTCTGTGTGATAACGTTTCCCTGTGCTCTACACACAGGTCTGTGTGATAACATTTCCCTGTGTTCTACACACAGGTCTGTGTGATAACATTTCCCTGTGTTCTACACACAGGTCTGTGTGATAACATTTCCCTGTGTTCTACACACAGGTCTGTGTGATAACATTTCCCTGTGCTCTACACACACAGGTCTGTGTGATAACATTTCCCTGTGTTCTACACACAGGTCTGTAACAGCCCATACTTTACTGTGCAGGTGGATCTAGTCGGAGTGTATCAGTGTCAGATGGAAACTATCAGAGGTGAAAGCCTGGCTTGCATTGAACCCAAGTTGAGGTTGGAGTTGTGCTGGTAGATTTAATAACCGGCGGTGTTTTTGGACAAGTTTTTTGCTTGAGGTGATACGCGGCAGGTTCTGCTTCCTCTGTCGCGCTTGCTGAGATATGTGGGTGTGCAGAGGGTGAGCCCAAGCTGCGAGTCGGAGCATGAAAGCTCCACATCTGCTGCCTTGGCTCAGTGCCTGTACTCACAACGTTGGCAAGCTCAAAACCATTAGCAGCTTAAAACTGAGCAGAACAATTTGTTTGGATAATTTATTTTGTTTCCCATGTGGTGCTGATTTGCAGATGACTGTGCTGATTTGCAGATGACAGACCCACACCTCCCACCAATCACCATAATCACTGCACTGGCTCGCGGAACATGACATGCTGCACAGACAAATGCTCAGGAATGTCCAGCACACGCTGTGATGTCAGAAGAGCTAAAATACAAGGTAATAAACAGCATGTCTGTCAGCAACTGAAAGAGAATAAAAACACATTCATGATAGAGTCAGCTCCCCTCAGTGTCAGCACTCTCACTGGTGACTCAGAAAACAACGAAAATATCGAAGGAACTTGTATTTATATAGCCTCTTTCACTTTCTCGTCCCAAACTGCTTCACAGCTCAAGAAGTAGTTTTGAAGTGTAGTTGCTGGTGTAATGTAGGAAGCGTGGCTGCTAATTTGCACATAGCAAGTTCCAAACAGCAATGAGGTACATGCCCAGGTCATCTGTTTTGGTGATGTTGGTTGAGGGATAAATATTGACCAGGGCAGAACTCCCATGGTCTTTCTCAAAATAGTGCCATGGGATCTTTTACATCTACCTGAGAGGACAGAGAGGACCTCACTTTAAGGTTTTATCTGATAGTGCAGCACTCCCTCAGCCTAGATTATGTGCCCAAGTCCCTGGCGTGGGAATTGAACCCACAACTTTCTGACTCTGGCTTACACGATGATTTGGGAACTGTTCAGGTGTCCTGGCCAAAATTCCTCTCCCCTTAAACCAATGCCCTTAAAAAACCCCAGATTAACTAGTCATTCATCACATTTGCTTTTGCAATAGTGATTACACTTCTAACATCATCCATTGGTGCTTTGGGGCATCCTGAGGGTGTGATCAGCTGCTGTTGAAATGTACAATGGAGACCCTTCATCAAAACAGGAAGGAACCCTTCCCCTTGCCCCGGGGAGAGGAATCTGACTAATGGAGCATTAGAGTAGAGATGCGTCAGGGTATGGTAGTGTAGTGGTTATGCTACTCGACTAGCAACCCAGAGGTCCTCAGGTCACATTTCACCCTGGCAACTTGTGAGATTATATTAGATAAATCTGTTCATTTGCTGCCATCAGAAAATGACAATGAACTCTGCTGGACTGTATCAATGGCCTTCAGGGAGCAGTCTGGCCAACTTGTGAAGGCAGTCCACACTGTGTATAACATGGGAAGCCAATCATTTGTGAACAATAGCTGGAGACCATGACTCATCGCCAACATGAGATCGGCAATACCTGTTGGCTACACTCCAAGAACAAATAATTAGAAGGCTGGCTGCGATATCAAACAGACAGCCACTGGGTTTCAAAGAAGGTAAACAGAGTTTAAAATGTGAGACAGAGGTCCAACAAACTATACAATAGTCGGGTCCGTGCCTTTGTTCCCTCCAGACTTGACTATTCCAATGCACTCCTGGTTGGCCTCCCACATTCTACCCTCCGTAAACTAGAGATGATCCAAAACTCGGCTGCCCGTGTCCTAACTCACACCAAGTCCCGCTCACCCATCACTCCTGTGCTCGCTGCCCTACATTGGCTTCAACGCGTGAATATAAATCCAAGTCTTTCTTTCTTCATGCTCTACGACTTTAATCAATCTCTGACCATTCATGTTATCGATATTCCTTCCTTTAGTTTGTCCTTTCCTCTCTTTTCCTGATTCTTTTTGTTGTGTATGGAGAAAGAGTCAGACTGAACACTGTGAGCTCAAAGTAAAGTGTGACCTTAGTCTTTTACTGCAGGTCTCCAGAGTGCCTCTCCAACCTGTGAAGCCTCCTTAAATACCTGTGCTCCCAAGGGATTATGGGATCCCTTGCGACTCCAGGGGATGAGCCCTCTGGTGGCTGTACAGAGTAAATACAGGTCCACATATATAACAACGCTCCTCCCCCCAAAGTCAATAGTGTAACTATTTACAATGTGAGTCGATCTGGGGCCCTTCTTGCCCCGGTTGATCGTCTCGGTGTGAAAGCTGGTGTTGTTGAATCATTTGTTGGGTCCTCGCTGGGCTGCTGTGCAGCTGGCCTTGCTGGGCTGCCTGGTGTGTTGGGCCCTGCTGGGCTGCTGTGGATGATGGGTTCTGCTTCCTGGTCAACCGTGGTGTCGGTTGCCACTGGTGTGTGTGTTGGCGGATCAAAAAAGGTATGGTCCAAGGTGGATTGCTCAGGGTAGTCCGTGAATCTGAGTTTGATTTGGTCCAAGTGTTTCCGATGAATGAGTCCATTTGAAAGTTTGACTCGAAACACCCTGCTCCCCTCTTTGGCCACGACAGTGCCAGGAAGCCACTTGGGACCTTGTCCATAATTTAATACAAATACAGGATAATTGACTTCAATCTCACGTGACACATTTGCGCTATCATGGTATGCACTTTGTTGAAGCCGACTGCTCTCTACCTGTTCATGTCGATCAGGGTGAACTAACGAGAGCCTTGTCTTAAGTGCACTTTTCATGAGCAGTTCAGCAGATGGGATCCCAGTGAGTGAGTGGGGTCTCATGTGGTAGCTAAGCAGGGATAAGTGAGTCTGCAGTGAGCCTTCAGTTACCCTCTTCAAGCCTTGCTTGATGGTTTGCACTGCTCTCTCTGCCTGACCATTGGACGCTGGTTTAAACGGGGCAGATGTGACATGTTTGATCCCGTTGCGGGTCATGAATACTTTGAACTCAGCACTGGTATAGCATGGCCTGTTGTCACTCACCAGGACATCGGGTAAGCCGTGAGTGGCAAACATGGCCCGCAGGCTTTCAGTGGTGGCAGCAGACATGCTAGCCAACATTATCTCACATTCAATCCACTTGGAGTACGCGTCTACAACCACAAGGAACATTTTACCCAAGAATGGGCCTGCATAGTCGACGTATACCCTATACCACGGTTTGGAGGGCCAAGACCATAACCTTAGCGGCGCCTCCCTGGATACATTGCTTAACTGCGAGCATGTATTACATCTGTGAACGCAGGACTCTAAGTCCGCATCGATACCGGGCCACCACACATGTGGGATTTGGTATCACTTTCATCATTGCAATGCCTGGGTGGGTACTGTGGAGGTCATTGATGAAGGTGTCTCTGCCCTTCTTGGGGACCACTACTCGATTGCCCCACAGAAGGCAGTCTGCCTGTATAGACATTTCATCTTTGTGCCGCTGGAACAGCTTTATCTCTTCCTGTATTTCCACTGGGACACTGGACCAGCTCTCGTGAAGCACACAGCTTTTGACTAGAGATAATAAGGGGTCCTGACTTGTCCAGGTTTTGATCTGCCAGGCAGTGACAGGTGATTGCTCACTCTCAAATGCTTCCATAACCATGGCTAGATCTGCGGGCTGCACCATTTCCACCCCCGTGGTGGGCAATGGCAGCCTACTGAGAGCATCGGCGCAGTTTTCTGTGCCTGGCCTGTGGCGGATGGTGTAGTTGTATGCGGACAACGTGAGCGCCCATCTCTGGATGCGGGCCGATGCGTTGGTATTTACCCCTTTACTCTCGGAAAACAGGGATATAAGTGGCTTATGGTCAGTTTCCAATTTGAATTTTAGCCCAAACAGGTATTGATGCATTTTCTTTACCCCATAGACACACGCTAACGCTTCTTTTTCAATCACGCTGTAGGCTCTCTCAGCCTTAGACAGACTCCTGGATGCATAAGCAACCGGTTGCCGTTTCCCGAAATCATTATCTTGTTGCAATACACACCTGACGCCATATGACGACGCATCACATGCGAGTACCAAATGTTTACATGGATCATGCAACACAAGCAATTTGTTTGAGCAGAACAATTTTCTTGCTTTTACAAAGGCATTTTCTTGGCTTTTGCCCCAAACCCATTCACCTCCTTTTCATAGTAAGACATGTAGTGGTTCTAGCAGGGTGCTGAGACCTGGTAAGAAGTTACCAAAGTAGTTCAAGAGTCCCAGGAATGACCGCAGCTCCATCACGTTCTGTGGCCTCGGTACGTTCTCGATTGCCTCTGTCTTCGCGTTGGTGGGCCTGATGCCGTCCGCCGCAATCCTCCTTCCCAAGAACTCCACTTCAGATGCCAGGATAAACGCACGTCGAGCGTTTTAACCTGAGCCCCATGCGGTTGAGTCGATTAAGAACCTCCCTCTGGTTCTGCAGATGCTCGACTGTGTTCCGACCTGTGACCAAGATGTCATCCTGGAAGACCACGGTGTGCGGGACCGACTTCAGTAAACTTTTCATGTTTCTCTGGAATATCGCCGCCGCTGATCGGATTCCAAACGGGCATCTGTTATAAACAAAAAGACCTTTGTGCGTGTTGATGCAGGTTAGGGCCTTCGATGATTCCTCCAGTTCCTGCGTCATGTAGGCTGAAGTCAGATCCAGCTTCGTGAACGTCTTTCCTCCCAACAGCATTGTAAAGAGGTCGTCGGCCTTTGGTAGTGGGTATTGGTCCTGCAGGGAGAAACGATTGATAGTTATTTTGTAATCGCCACAGATTCTGACGGTGCCGTCTCCCTTGAGGACTGGGACAATAGGACTGGTCCACTCGCGGAACTCAATCGGTGAAATGATGCCCTCTCTTTGCAGCCGGTCTAGCTCGATCTCTACCCTTTCTCAAATCATGTAGGGTACTGCTCTTGCCTTGTGATGGATGGGTCACGCCCCCGGAATTAGGTGGATCTGCACTTTTGCTCCTTGGAATTTCCCGATGCCTGGTTCAAACAGCGAAGGAAATTTGTTTAGGACCTGGGCACACGAAGTGTTGTCAGCAGGCGATAGCGCTCGGACGTCATCCCAGTTCCAGCGTATCTTTCCCAGCCAGCTCCTGCCGAGCAGCGTGGGACCATCGCCCGGTACCACCCAGAGTGGTAGCTTGTGCACCGCTCCATCGTAGGAGACCCTTACAGTAGCAGTGCCGATTACAGGAATCAGTTCTTTCGTGTAAGTTCTTAGTTTCATGCGAACTAGAGTTAAGACTGGCCTTGAGGCCTTGTTGCACCACAACCTTTTGAAAGTCTTTTTGCCCATGATGGACTGGCTCGTGCCCGTGTCCAGCTCCATTGACACCGGGAGTCCATTTAGTTCAACATTCAGCATTATCGGGGGACAATTCGTGGTGAATGTGTGCACCCCATGTCCCTCTGCCTCCTCTATCTGAGGCTCTGGTTCATCGTGATCATCCATGGATCTGTCCTCCTCTGCAAAATGGTAGTTTGCAGGTTTATCAGGCTTTGCAGCTCGCCAGCACACTCATTGGAGGTGTCCCATTGTTCCACAGCCCTTGCAAACGTACTCTTTGAATCGGCATGAATGGAAACGATGATCACTCCCGCAGCGTCAACAAGGTGTTAATGGCTTTGCATTCATCACCCTTGATGGTAGGCTCAGACATCTGCAGACGTGCAGCTGCAGGTATGTGTGACCTGCCCTGTACGTTACGATTCAAAAACAACATCACTTTGTTCACAGTACTTGTAGCAGCACTTGTGTGCTGAGAGATTTGCTTCGTATTGTCACTGGTGGCAATGAACTCCTGGACTATCGCTATGGCCTTACTCAAGGTTGAGGTCTCTACAGTCAAAAGTTTGCGAAGTATGGTTTCGTGGCCAATGCTAAGTACGAAAAAGTCTCTGAACATGTGCTCCAAATGTCCTTCAAATTCGCAATGCCCTGCAAGGTGTCTTAGCTCGGTGACATAACTCACCACTTCCTGACCTTCAGACCTTTTGTAGGTGTAGAACCAGTACCTCGCCATCAGAACGCTTTCCTTCGGGTTCAAATGCTCTCGGACCAGTGTGCACAAATCGTCGTACGATTTCTCTGTGGGTTTCGCTGGAGTGAGCAGATTCTTCATGAGACCATACGTTGGTGCCCCACAGACGGTGAGGAGGATTGTTTGGCCACGCTCTCTTCCCCATCTAGCTCGTTGGCCACGAAGTATTGGTCGAGTCGCTCCACAAAAGTTTCCCAATCATCTCCCTCCGAGAATTTCTCCAGGATGCCCACTGTTCTCTGCATCTTTGGGTTCGCTATCTGTATCTCGTCGCCAGTTGTTGTGTATGGTGAAAGAGTCAGACTGAACACTGTGAGCTCAAAGTAAAGTGTGACCTTAGTCTTTTATTGCGAGTCTCCAGAGTGCCTCTCCAACCTGTGAAGTCTCCTTACATACCTGTGCTCCCAAGGGATTATGGGATCCCTTGGGACTCCAGGGGATGAGCCCTCTGGTGGCTGTACAGAGTAAATACAAGTCCACATATATAACACTTTTATTGTTCGGGCTCTGTATATTCTACCAGTTCCATTCTCCCCCAGGCTGTTAGTTTAAAGTCTTATTGACAGTCCAAGTTACCCTTTCCGCTAGGACCCTGGTCCAGCACGGTTCATGTGCGGCCTATCCCAACAGTACAGCTCCTTCCTGTCCCAGTACTGGTGCCAGTGTCCCATGAAATTGAATCCCTCTTTCCCACACCACTCCTTTAGTCATGTGTTGACTTTCCTAATCTGTTTGTCCCGATGCCAATTTACACGTAGCTTGGGTTATAATCCCGAGTAAGAAAAGAAAGCTAGACTGAAAGTAAACTAGCACAAAATATAAAAACAGATAGCAAGAGTTTCTATATAAAAAGGAAAAGAGTGGCTAAAGTAAATGTTGGTCCCTTAAAAGACGAGACCGGGGAATTAGTAATGGGGAACATGGAGATGGCAGAAACTCTGAACAAATATTTTGTATCAGTCTTTATGGTACAGGACATTAACAATATCCCAACAGTGGATAGTCAAGGGGCTATAGGGGGAAGAGGGCGGGAGGAACTTAACACAATTACAATCACTAAGGAGGTGGTACTCAGTAAGATAAGGGGACTAAAGGCAGATAAATCCCCTGGACCTGATGGCTTGCATCCTAGGGTCTTAAGAGAAATAGTGGCAGGGATTGTGGATGCATTGGTTGTAATTTACCAAAATTCCCAGGATTCTGGCGAGGTCCCAGCAGATTGGAAAACTGTAAATGTAACATCACTATTTAAAAAAGGAGGCAGACAAAAAGCAGGAAACTATAGACCAGTTAGCCTAACATCTGTAGTTGGGAAAATGTTGGAGTCCATTATTAAAGAAGCAGTAGCAGGACATTTGGAAAAGCAAAATTCGGTCAGGCAGAGTCAGCATGGATTTATGAAGGGGAAATCATGTTTGACAAATTTGCTGGAATTCTTTGAGGATGTAACAAACAGGGTGGATAAAGGGGAACTAGTGGATGTGGTGTATTTGGATTTCCAGAAATCATTTGACAAACTGCTACATAAAAGGTTACTGCACAAGATAAAAGTTCACGGGGGAATATATTAACATGGATAGAGGATTGGCTAATTAACATAAAACAGAGAGTTGGGATAAATGGTTCATTCTCGGTTTGGCAATCAGTAACTAGTGGGGTGCCACAGGGATCAGTGCTGGGACCCCAACTATTTACAATCTATATTAATGACTTGGAAGAAGGGACCGAGTGTAATGTAGCCAAGTTTGCTGACGATACAAAGATGGGAGGAAAAGCAATGTGTGAGGAGGACACAAAAAATCTGCAAAAGGACATAGACAGGCTAAGTGAGTGGACAAAAATTTGGCAGATAGAGTATAATGTTGGAAAGTGTGAGGTTATGCACTTTGGCAGAAAATATCAAAGAGCAAGTTATTATTTAAATGGAGAAAAATTGCAAAGTGCTGCAGTACAGCAGGACCTGGGGGTACTTGTGCATGAAACACAAAAGGATAGTATGCAGGTACAGCAAGTGATCAGGAAGGCCAATGGAATCTTGGCCTTTATTGCAAAGGGGATGGAGTATAAAAGCAGCAAAGTCTTGCTACAGTTATACAGGGTATTGGTGAGGCCACACCTGGAATACTGCGTGCAGTTTTGGTATATGAAAGGATATACTTGCTTTGGAGGCAGTTCAGAGAAGGTTCAGCAGGTTGATTCCGGAGATGAGGGGGTTGACTTATGAGGAGAGGTTGAGTAGGTTGGGTCTCTACCCATTGGAATTCAGAAGAATGAGAGGTGATCTTATCGAAACATATAAGATAATGAGGGGGCTCGACAAGGTGGATGCAGAGAGGATGTTTCCACTGTTGGGGGAGACTAGAACTAGAGGGCATAATCTTAAAATAAGAGGACGCCCATTTAAAACTGAGGAGGAATTTCTTCTCTCAGAGGGTTGTAAATCTGTGGAATTCACTGCCTCAGAGAGCTGTGGAAGCTGGGACATTGAATAAATTTAAGACAGTGATAGACAGTTTCTTAACCAATAAGAGGATAAGGGGTTATGGGGAGTGGGCAGGGAAGTGGACCTGAGTCCATGATCGGATCAGCCAAGATCGTATTGAATGGCGGAGCAGGCTCGAGGGGCTGTATGGCCTATTCTGCTGCTATTTCTTATGTTCTATGCTCTTATTACCCGTGAAGACTTTCTTTTCAATTTAGTTCCTATCTCCTGATACTCCCTTAGCAGGACCTCTTCCCTAATCTTTCCTATGTCATTGGTTCCAACATGAACACGTTAACTGGATGCTCCCCCATCATTTCATAGAAACATAGAAACATAGAAAATAGGTGCAGGAGTAGGCCATTCGGCCCTTCTAGCCTGCACCGCCATTCAATGAGTTCATGGCTGAACATTCAACTTCAGTACCCCATTCCTGCTTTCTCGCCATACCCCTTGATCCCCCTAGTAGTAAGGACCTCATCTAACTCCTTTTTGAATATATTTAGTGAATTGGCCTCAACAACTTTCTGTGGTAGAGAATTCCACAGGTTCACCACTCTCTGGGTGAAGAAGTTCCTCCGCATCTCAGTCCTAAATGGCTTACCCCTTATCCTTAGACTGTGACCTCTGGTTCTGGACTTCCCCAACATTGGGAACATTCTTCCTGCATCTAACCTGTCTAACTCCGTCAGAATTTTAAATGTTTCTATGAGGTCCCCTCTCATTCTTCTGAACTCCAGTGAATACAAGCCCAGTTGATCCAGTCTTTCTTGATAGGTCAGTCCCGCCATCCCGTTAATCAGTCTGGTGAACCTTCGCTGCACTCCCTCAATAGCAAGAATGTCCTTCCTCAGGTTAGGAGACCAAAACTGTACACAATACTCCAGGTGTGGCCTCACCAATGCCCTGTACAACTGTAGCAACACCTCCCTGCCCCTGTACTCAAATCCCCTTGCTATGAAGGCCAACATGCCATTTGCTTTCTTAACCGCCTGCTGCACCTGCATGCCAACCTTCAATGACTGATGTACCATGACACCCAGGTCTCTTTGCACCTCCCCTTTTCCTAATCTGTCACCATTCAGATAATAGTCTGTCTCTCTGTTTTTACCACCAAAGTGGATAACCTCACATTTATCCACATTATACTTCATCTGCCATGCATTTGCCCACTCACCTAACCTATCCAAGTCGCTCTGCAGCCTCACAGCATCCTCTTCGCAGCTCACACTGCCACCCAACTTAGTGTCATCCGCAAATTTGGAGATACTACATTTAATCCCCTCATCTAAATAATTAATGTACAGTGTAAACAGCTGGGGCCCCAGCACAGGACCTTGCGGTACCCCACTAGTCACTGCCTGCCATTCTGAAAAGTACCCATTTACTCCTACTCTTTGCTTCCTGTCTGACAACTAGTTCTCAATCCATGTCAGTACACTACCCCCAATCCCATGTGCTCTAACTTTGCACATCAATCTCTTGTGTGGGACCTTGTCGAACGCCTTCTGAAAGTCCAAATATACCACATCAACTGGTTCTCCCTTGTCCACTTTACTGGAAACATCCTCAAAAAATTCCAGAAGATTTGTCAAGCATGATTTCCCTTTCACAAATCCATGCTGACTTGGACCTATCATGTCACCTCTTTCCAAATGCACTGCTATGACATCCTTAATAATTGATTCCATCATTTTACCCACTACCGATGTCAGGCTGACCGGTCTATAATTCCCTGTTTTCTCTCTCCCTCCTTTTTTAAAAAGTGGGGTTACATTGGCTACCCTCCACTCTATAGGAACTGATCCAGAGTCAATGGAATGTTGGAAAATGACTGTTAACGCATCCACTATTTCCAAGGCCACCTCCTTAAGTACTCTGGGATGCAGTCCATCAGGCCCTGGGGATTTATCAGCCTTCAATCCCATCAATTTCCCCAACACAATTTCCCGGCTAATAAGGATTTCCCTCAGTTCCTCCTCCTTGCTAGACCCCCGACCCCTTTTATAACCGGAAGGTTGTTTGTGTCCTCCTTCGTGAATACCGAACCAAAGTACTTGTTCAATTGGTCCGCCATTTCTTTGTTCCCCGTTATGACTTCCCCTGATTCTGACTGCAGGGGACCTACGTTTGTCTTTACTAACCTTTTTCTCTTTACATATCTATAGAAACTTTTGCAATCCGTCTTAATGTTCCCTGCAAGCTTCTTCTCGTACTCCATTTTCCCTGCCCTAATCAAACCCTTTGTCCTCCTCTGCTGAGTTCTAAATTTCTCCCAGTCCCCAGGTTCGCTGCTATTTCTGGCCAATTTGTATGCCACTTCCTTGGCTTTAATACTATCCCTGATTTCCCTTGATAGCCACGGTTGAGCCACCTTCCCTTTTTTATTTTTATGCCAGACAGGAATGTACAATTGTTGTAGTTCATCCATGCGGTCTCTAAATGTCTGCCATTGCCCATCCACAGTCAACCCCTTAAGTATCATTCGCCAATCTATCCTAGCCAATTCACGCCTCATACCTTCAAAGTTAGCCTTCTTTAAGTTCTGGACCATGGTTCCAGATTCTTTTCCAGTAATTTCGAGATGTCCCTTACTCTGGCAACACACCATTTGGGAATCTCGATCCTAACTGCAAAGAATACTATCTATCCCCTTACTTATTGAATCCCCTATAACTACAACCTTTCTACTCTGTACCTCCTCCCCTTGCACAGCCTCCTGCTCCCTACTTCCTTGGTCGGCATCTCCCTGTCCTTCCCACAGTCTGTTTCCTGATCCTCACAGGTTTCGAGTAGTTTGCACCTGTTGGACAGGAGCAGTGTGTGCGGGATCTCCTTCACTACCGCTCCTCTGTTCCCCTTACCCTGCTGACTAATGCTCCACTCTCCCCTTCCTGCACGTGCTATTCTCTGTTGTATGACGGTACTCTGGAGGAAATTAGACCGTGATTCCTTCTCCTTCCTTATAGGGAGTGAAATTGCCCTGCTGCCCGATTGGGGCGGTAACCTGCTCGGGGCGAGACTTCCTGCACTTGGTGCCAAAGTCCCGCCCCGGCTGCTGAATTGGGCTTACCACACATCGAGGGAAGTGCAGTGCATTCTCACGCACTCCACTCCCTTTAGGCCTGGTACCAGCAGTGCTAACAGGATGTGATTGGGAGCTTAAAGGGTCGGGCCACGACGCACTCTGCTCGGTCTCTGATGGCCTCCGCTGGACCACAAGGGCAGTGGACACTGGGGCAGCAAAACAGGGTGCCAGGCTGCACGATGGTGATCTAGACCACGCAAACAAACCGGTAAGTGAACCGACCCGAGAGTCGACAAACAATGTAAGATGGCGGCGTGGGGCGCAGGCAACCTCCTCTTTAACTTCCAGCCCACGAGCAGATGTCGGTCAGCTTCGCGACCCGCGACCTGGCCAACTGCCAGGTCAGACCGATAATTATGCCCTCCTGGCCTGGCCAAAACACTCCGTGGTGGCCAAGTGTTTGCCACCAGAGTGCCTGCGGAGTTCGCAACGGACCTCCCCTTTAACTCTGACCCACCCCACTAGTGCCGGCTACTCCGATCCGACCTCACTCCCACCCCTCTCGTCACACCAACATCGCTCCAACCGGGAACATCAGCCAAAAAGCTGAATTTCTCCGGATTGGCCGCCCTGTGCACTGGGGCAGATGGAACACTTCAAGAGCGGTAGCTGTGACTCACTACGGGCGGTGGGCAATTTTGGCCCCCTATACTCGAATACTTTCATTCTCCGCTCCACTCCCACTCTGACCTCTCCGCCCTCGGCCTCCTGCACTGTTCCAATGAAGCTCAACGCAAGCTCGAGGAACAGCACCTCATCTTTTGTTTAGGCATTTTACAGCCTTCTGGGCTCAACATCGAGTTCAACAATTTCACACCATCTCTGCCATTACTTCTTTCACCCTGTTTTTCCCTTTCCCACGGCAGCTGGTGGTGATTCCACCATTCACACCCCATCGACACTCAACTTAATTTCCTAACCTGTGCCATTACCAGCTCATTTTTGCTCATCATCCCTTTGGCGTTTTTCTGCCTTCCGCCCTCTCACAGACCACCCTGTCACAGACCACCCTGTCACAGACCACCCTCTCACAGACCACCCTCTCACAGACCATCCTCTCACAGACCACCCTGTCACAGACCACCCTCTCACAGACCACCCTCTCACAGACCATCCTCTCACAGACCACCCTGTCACAGACCACCCTCTCACAGACCACCCTCTCACAGACCATCCTCTCACAGACCACCCTCTCACAGACCACCCTCTCACAGACCATCCTCTCACAGACCACCCTCTCACAGACCATCCTCTCACAGACCACCCTCTCACAGACCACCCTCTCACAGACCACCCTCTCACAGACCACCCTGTCACAGACCACCCTCTCACAGACCACCCTCTCACAGACCACCCTCTCACAGACCATCCTCTCACAGACCACCCTCTCACAGACCATCCTCTCACAGACCACCCTCTCACAGACCACCCTCTCACAGACCACCCTCTCACAGACCATCCTCTCACAGACCACCCTGTCACAGACCACCCTCTCACAGACCACCCTCTCACAGACCATCCTCTCACAGACCACCCTCTCACAGACCACCCTCTCACAGACCATCCTCTCACAGACCACCCTCTCACAGACCATCCTCTCACAGACCACCCTCTCACAGACCACCCTCTCACAGACCACCCTCTCACAGACCATCCTCTCACAGACCACCCTCTCACAGACCACCCTCTCACAGACCACCCTCTCACAGACCATCCTCTCACAGACCACCCTCTCACAGACCACCCTCTCACAGACCACCCTCTCACAGACCATCCTCTCACAGACCACCCTCTCACAGACCACCCTCTCACAGACCCACCGTATCACAGACCACCCTCTCACAGACCACCCTCTCACAGATCACCCTCTCACAGACCATCCTCTCACAGACCACCCTCTCACAGACCATCCTTTCACAGACCACCCTCTCACAGACCATCCTCTCACAGACCACCCTCTCACAGACCACCCTCTCACAGACCACCCTCTCACAGACCATCCTCTCACAGACCACCCTCTCACAGACCATCCTTTCACAGACCACCCTCTCACAGATCACCCTCTCACAGACCATCCTCTCACAGACCACCCTCTCACAGACCACCCTCTCACAGACCACCCTCTCACAGACCATCCTCTCACAGACCACCCTCTCACAGACCATCCTCTCACAGACCACCCTCTCACAGACCACCCTCTCACAGACCACCCTCTCACAGACCCACCGTATCACAGACCACCCTCTCACAGATCACCCTCTCACAGACCATCCTCTCACAGACCACCCTCTCACAGACCACCCTCTCACAGACCATCCTCTCACAGACCACCCTCTCACAGACCCACCGTATCACAGACCACCCTCTCACAGACCACCCTCTCACAGACCCACCCTATCACAGACCACCCTCTCACAGACCCACGCCTATCACAGACCCACCCTCTCACAGACCCACCCTATCACAGACCACCCTCTCACAGACCACCCTATCACAGACCCCACCCTCTCACAGACCCACCCTCTCACAGACCCACCCTCTCACAGACCCACCCCTATCACAGACCACCCTCTCACAGATCCACCGTATCACAGACCACCCTCTCACAGACCACCCTCTCACAGACCATCCTCTCACAGACCACCCTCTCACAGACCATCCTCTCACAGACCACCCTCTCACAGACCATCCTCTCACAGACCACCCTGTCACAGACCACCCTCTCACAGACCACCCTCTCACAGACCATCCTCTCACAGACCACCCTCTCACAGACCATCCTCTCACAGACCACCCTCTCACAGACCATCCTCTCACAGACCACCCTCTCACAGACCACCCTCTCACAGACCACCCTCTCACAGACCACCCTCTCACAGACCACCCTCTCACAGACCCACCGTATCACAGACCACCCTCTCACAGACCACCCTCTCACAGATCACCCTCTCACAGACCATCCTCTCACAGACCACCCTCTCACAGACCATCCTTTCACAGACCACCCTCTCACAGACCATCCTCTCACAGACCACCCTCTCACAGACCACCCTCTCACAGACCACCCTCTCACAGACCACCCTCTCACAGACCATCCTCTCACAGACCACCCTCTCACAGACCACCCTCTCACAGATCACCCTCTCACAGACCATCCTCTCACAGACCACCCTCTCACAGACCACCCTCTCACAGACCACCCTCTCACAGACCACCCTCTCACAGACCATCCTCTCACAGACCACCCTCTCACAGACCCACCGTATCACAGACCACCCTCTCACAGACCACCCTCTCACAGACCCACCCTATCACAGACCACCCTCTCACAGACCCACGCCTATCACAGACCCACCCTCTCACAGACCCACCCTATCACAGACCACCCTCTCACAGACCACCCTATCACAGACCCCACCCTCTCACAGACCCACCCTCTCACAGACCCACCTTATCACAGACCACCCTCTCACAGATCCACCCTCTCACAGACCACCCTCTCACAGACCACCCTCTCACAGACCACCCTCTCACAGACCACCCTCTCACAGACCATCCTCTCACAGACCACCCTCTCACAGACCACCCTCTCACAGACCATCCTCTCACAGACCACCCTCTCACAGACCACCCTCTCACAGACCATCCTCTCACAGACCACCCTCTCACAGACCCACCGTATCACAGACCACCCTCTCACAGACCACCCTCTCACAGACCATCCTCTCACAGACCACCCTGTCACAGACCACCCTCTCACAGACCACCCTCTCACAGACCATCCTCTCACAGACCACCCTCTCACAGACCACCCTCTCACAGACCATCCTCTCACAGACCACCCTCTCACAGACCATCATCTCACAGACCACCCTCCCGCAGACCACCCTCTCACAGACCATCCTCTCACAGACCACCCTCTCACAGACCATCCTCTCACAGACCACCCTCTCACAGACCACCCTCTCACAGACCATCCTCTCACAGACCACCCTCTCACAGACCACCCTCTCACAGACCCACCGTATCACAGACCACCCTCTCACAGACCACCCTCTCACAGATCACCCTCTCACAGACCATCCTCTCACAGACCACCCTTTCACAGACCACCCTCTCACAGACCACCCTCTCACAGACCACCCTCTCACAGACCACCCTCTCACAGACCACCCTCTCACAGACCACCCTCTCACAGACCATCCTCTCACAGACCACCCTCTCACAGATCACCCTCTCACAGACCATCCTCTCACAGACCACCCTCTCACAGACCACCCTCTCACAGACCACCCTCTCACAGACCACCCTCTCACAGACCATCCTCTCACAGACCACCCTCTCACAGACCACCCTCTCACAGACCACCCTCTCACAGATCACCCTCTCACAGACCATCCTCTCACAGACCACCCTCTCACAGACCACCCTCTCACAGACCACCCTCTCACAGACCATCCTCTCACAGACCACCCTCTCACAGACCCACCGTATCACAGACCACCCTCTCACAGACCACCCTCTCACAGACCCACCCTATCACAGACCACCCTCTCACAGACCCACGCCTATCACAGACCCACCCTCTCACAGACCCACCCTATCACAGACCACCCTCTCACAGACCACCCTATCACAGACCCCACCCTCTCACAGACCCACCCTCTCACAGACCCACCCTCTCACAGACCCACCCCTATCACAGACCACCCTCTCACAGACCACCCTCTCACAGACCCACCCTCTCACAGACCACCCTCTCACAGACCCACCCCTCTCACAGACCCACCCCGATCACAGACCCCCCCCCCCTATCACAGACCTCCCACCCTATCACAGACCCCCCCCAATCACAGACCTCCAACCCTATCACAGACCCACACTCTCACAGACCCACCCTATCACAGGCCCACCCTATCACAGACCCCCCGCCCATCACAGATCCACCCTCTCACAGATCCCCCCCTCTCACAGACCCCCCCCTAATACAGACCCACCCTCTCACAGACCCACCCTCTCACAGACCCCCCCTAATACAGACCCACCCTCTCACAGACCCACCCTATCACAGACCCCCCCCCAATCACAGACCCCCCCATCACAGACCCCCCCCATCACAGACCCCCCACTATCACAGACCCACCCTATCACAGACTCCCCCCCATATCACAGACCACCCCCATCACAGACCTCCCCCATATCACAGACCCCCCCATCACAGACCCCCCCCCGATCACAGACCCTCCCATTACAGACCCACCCTATCACAGACCCCCCCCATCAGACCCACCCTATCACAGACCCCCCCATCACAGACTCCCCCATCACAGACCCACCCTATCACAGACCCCCCCCATCACAGACCCACCCCATCACAGACCCCCCCATCACAGACCCACCCTATCACAGACTCACCCTATCACAGACCCCCCCCATCACAGACCCTCCCATTACAGACCCACCCTATCACAGACCCCCCCCATCAGACCCACCCTATCACAGACCCCCCCATCACAGACCCCCCCATCACAGACCCACCCCATCACAGACCCACCCTATCACAGACCCCCCCCATCACAGACCCATCCCATCACAGACCCCCCCATCACAGACCCACCCTATCACAGACCCACCCTATCACAGACCCACCCCATCACAGACCCACCCCATCACAGACCCCCCCCATCACAGACCCCCCCCATCACAGACCCACCCTATCACAGACCCCCCCCATCACAGACCCCCCCCATCACAGACCCACCCCATCACAGACCCCCCCCATCACAGACCCACCCTATCACAGACCCACCCTATCACAGACCCCCCCATCACAGACCCACCCTATCACAGACCCCCCCCATTACAGACCCACCCTATCACAAACCCACCCTATCACAGACCCCCCCATCACAGACCCCCCCCGATCACAGACCCTCCCATTACAGACCCACCCTATCACAGACCCACCCTATCACAGACCCACCCTATCACAGACCCCCCCATCACAGACCCACCCTATCACAGACCCACCCTATCACAGACCCCCCCCATCACAGACCCACCCTATCACAGACTCCCCCATCACAGACCCACCCTATCACAGACCCTCCCATTACAGACCCACCCTATCACAGACCCACCCTATCACAGACCCACCCTATCACAGACCCCCCCCATCACAGACCCACCCTATCACAGACCCACCCTATCACAGACCCCCCCCCATCACAGACCCACCCTATCACAGACCCACCCTATCACAGACCCCCCCCATCACAGACCCATCCTATCACAGACCCACCCTATCATAGACCCACCCTATCACAGACCCACCCTATAACAGACCACCCCCCCACCACCCTATCACAGACCTTCCCTTTTCGATACAGGTTTAGCATAACTTCCCTACTTTTTAATTCTATCCCTCTAGAAATAAACCCTAGTGCTTGGTTTGCTTTTAATGGCCTTGCTAATCTGTGTCACAACTTTTAGCGATGTGTGTTTTTGTATTCCGAGATCCTTTTGTTCCTCTACCCCACCCAGATTCTCGCCCTCCCAGTAATAAGTGACCTCCCTATTTTTCCTACCAAAATGTAATAACTCACATTTATCTGCATTGAAATTCATTTGCCAATTATATGCCCATTCTGCAAGTTTATTAATGTCCTCCTGTAATTTGTGGCAGTGCTCCTCAGTATTGACTATCCTTCACAATTTGGTGTCATCTGCAAATTTAGAAATTGTGTTTTTGATTCCAAAGTCTAAATCATTAATATAAATTGTGAACAACAGTGGTCCCAGCACTGGTCCTTGTGGAACACCACTACCCACCTTCAGCTGCTGTGATTAGCTCCCTTTTACTCCGACTCTCTGCTTTCTGTCTTGGAGCCAGCTAGTTATCCATTCTGCTACTTGTCCCCTGACTCTGCATCCTCTGACCTTGTTCATCAGTTTATTATGGGGTACCTTATCAAAGACCTTTTGGAAATCTAGATAAATTACATTTACCACATTACCATTGTCTACTCTCTCTGTTACCTCTTCAAAAAATTCAATGAGGTTGGTCAAGCAAGACTTTTCCTTTGAAATCCATGCTGACTATTCATTATTATAGTTTTGGTTTCTAGATGTTCTATTTGCTCCTTTAGTAGGGATTCAATTATTTTCCCTACCACCAATGTTAAGCTGACTGGTCTATAATTCCCTGGACATGTTCTATCCCCCATCTTAAATATAGGTATTATATTAGCTAACCGCCAGTCCTCTGCCAATACACCTTTTTTTAATGAACTATTAAAATGTGTAGTAAGGCCTCTGCTTTTTCTTCCCTAGATTCTTTTCAAATGCGTGGATGCAATCCATCCGGACCAGGGGTGTTATCCTCTTTGAGTTTGATTAGTTTATTTAATATATCCCCTCTTTTTATTTCAAATGTACTTATCTCATCATTCAATGTCCTGTCCACCTGTTCTATTTCCCTGGTAAATACTGAAGCAAAATAATGATTTAATATTTCTGCCATCTCTCTATCATTGCCTGTGGTATTATCCTGTCTATCCCTTAATGGCCCTAATCACATTCCAACCTTCCTTTTTTTTATTGATGTGCCTGAAAAATATTTTACTATTTTGTGTTATATTCTTTGATAATTTAATTTCATAGTTCCTCTTTGCCTTCCTATTTATTTTTTTGACTTCTCTCCTAATCTTTTCGTATTCTACCTTATCATGCACTCCCCTACTGTCTATGTACTTAATGCTTCTTTCTTTATCCTCAATTGTTTCCTTATGGCTTTATTCATCCATGGAGCTCCATTAGTGTTTAGTTTGTTCTTTCCTTTTAGCAGAATATATTGCTTCTGCACTCTGTTGAACACCGTTTTAAATGTTTCCCATTACTGTTCTTCATCGTTGTTTGCCAACATTGTTGTCCATTTTATTTTCCCAAGTTCTATTCTCAGCCTTTCAAAATCAGCTTTTCTCCAATCTATTACCCTGGTTTTCATCATACTTATGTCCTTCTCAATTATCATCTTAAAGTGTATTATATTATGGTCACTAGTATAGTATTAGGCAGCCCCTCGTGTCGAGGATGACTTGCTTCCACACCAAAAAGGGATGAGTTCATTGGTATTTCAGTGAGGGACCTGACATTCCTGGTCCCGAACTACATGTTGAAGGGTGGAAGATGCCTGTGCGTGGATTATTTTAACGTGGGGTGACCGTTGCACACCAGCCACCACACGGGCTTGACAGAGCTAGGTCTTGGTCCAATGGCAAGGGTTATCCAAGACGACTGGAGACCAAGCTCTGCTGCACGGACCTAGTCACACACATACTCTGACTGGCCATAGATCGCAGTGTGGGCTGGCCCATGCTGCTCCTGGGCCCTCGCCTCTTCTGGGCCATGAACTCTTGCCTCTCCCAATCACGTCACTCCTGGGCCCCGATCTTTCTGCCATGGTGTCTCGGTGCTCCTCCGCCCAGACCTCGCCGCTCCTCTGCTGTACCTGGGCCCTACCAAAGGTCCAATCAGCGACCAGGATTTTGATGACGGTCACTATTGTCTAGATGTTCCCCTACTTTTACTTCCCTTATCTGCTCTAGTTCATTTCCCCATTACTGCATCCAATAGCGAATCCTCCCTTGTTGAGCTTTTTACCTAACATGTTAGAAAGGAGTCCTGTACACATTGTAGGAACTCCATTCCCTTATTATCTTTACCTACCTCTTCTGTCCAACTAATACTGGGGTAGTTGAAATCCCCCATGATTATTATTCGATGTTTTTTACTCATTTCTCTAATTTGTCTGTATAGTTCTTATTCCACCTCCCTTCCACTATTAGGTGGTCTGTAGACTACCCCTCTTGGTGTGATCTCTATCCTTATGGATTATATTTTTCTCTTGCTGATAGCTGCATCACTTTTTTCTACTGCCATTATTTTATCACTAATAAGTACACCTACACCACCTCCCCTTTTCCCCTCTCTATCTTTTCTAAATATGTTACACCCCGCAATGTCTAATTCCCAGTCCTGATTTTTATTTAGCCATATCTCAGTAATCCCTACTATGTCTGCTTCCAGCTCACCTGTTTTATTACGGACACTGTGTACGTTGCTATACAGACAATTTAACTCATTTTTAATAGGAATTCCTCGCAATTTTTGTGAACCATCTTTTTAGACTCCTGTTCTATTTATTCCCTTGCCATCAATGTCCTCCCTTACTTTATTCTTTCCCATGCTTTCTTTTCCTGTTTTGTTTATATTTAACATCGCCAAATCCCCCATTATCAACATCTTGGGACCATTATATGGACCAGCCACATAAATACTGTGGCAACAAGAACAGGTCAGAGGCTGGGTATTCTATGGCGAGTGACTCACCTCCTGACTTCCCAAAGCCTTTCCACCATCTACAAGGCACAAGGCAGGAGTGTGATGGAATACTCTCCACTTGCCTGGATGAGTGCAGCTCCAACAACACTCAAGAAACTCAAAACCATCCAGGACAAAGCAGCCTGCTTGACTGGCCCCCCCATCCACCACCTTCAACATTCACTCCCTCCACCACCGCCTCACTGTGACTGCAGTGTGTACCATCTACAAGATGCACTGCAGCAACTTGTCAAGGCTTCTTCGACAGCACTTCCCAAACCCTCCACCATCTAGAAGGACAAGGACAGCAGGCGCATGGGAGCACCACCACCTCCACGTTCCTCTCCAAGTCACACACCATCCTGACTTGGGAATATATCGGCCGTTCCTTCAGCGTCACTGGGTCACAATCCTGGAACTCCCTCCCTAACAGCACTGTGGGAGCACCTTCACCACACGGACTGCACGAAGGCAGCTCACCACCAAGGGCAATTAGGGATGGGCAATAAGTGCTGGCCTTGCCAGCGATGCTCATCTCCCATGAGTGAATAAAAAACATACTGACAGAGAAACAGCAGAAGTATTAAATAAGTACTTTGTCTCGGTTTCTACTAAAGAAGATAACAAAATAGACACCTCGCTAGAGGAGTATAAGAAGTGCAGGGCTGCAATTAAAAAAGATATCAGGAAAGCAAAGAGAGAGCATGAAAGAATGTTAGCAAGTAAAATCAGGGAAAACCCAAAGATATTTCATAAATACGATAAGAGCAAGGGAATAACTAGAGAAAGAGTGGGGCCCATTAGAGACCATAAAGGAAATCTGTGTGTGGAGGCAGAAGGTGTGGGTATGATTCTTAATGAATACTTTGCATCTCTTTTCACAAAAGAGAGGAACGATGCAGACTTTGCAATGGGGCAGGAGTGTGAAATATTAAACTAGATAAACATAGTGAGAGAGGAAGTGTTAAGGGGCTTAGCAACTTTGAAAGTGGATAAATCCCCAGACCAAGATGAAATGTATTCCAGGCTGTTAAGAGAAGCAAAAGAGGAAATAGCAGAGGCTCTGACCATCATTTTCCAATCCTCTCTGGCTACAGGTGTGGTGTCAGAGGACTGGAGAACTTCTAATGTGGTACCTTTGTTTAAAAAGGGAGAAAGGGATAGACCGAGTAATTACAGGTCAGTCGGCCTAATCTCAGTGGTGGGAAAATTATTGGAAAAAATCCTGAGGGACAGGATAAATCTTCATTTGGAAAGAACATAAGAAAATAAGAACATAAGAAATAGGAGCAGGAGTCGGCCATTCGGCCCCTCGAGCCTGCTCCACCATTCAATAAGATCATGGCTGATCTGATCATGGACTCAGCTCCACTTCCCTGCCCACTCCCCATAACCCTTTATTCCCTTATCACTCAAAAATCTGTCTATCTCCGCATTAAATATATTCAATGACCCAGCCTCCACAGCTTTCTGGGGCAGAGAATTCCACAGATTTTCAACCCTCTGAGAGAAGAAATTCCTCCTCATCAGTTTTAAATGGGCGGCCCCTTATTCTGAGACTATGTCCCCTAGTTTTAGTTTCCCCTATGAGTGGAAATATCCTCACTACATCCACCTTGTCGAGCCCCCTCATTATCTTATATGTTTCAATAAGATTACTTCTCATTCTTCTGAACTCCAATATGTATAGGCCCAACCTATTCAACCTATCCTCATAAGTCAACACCCTCATCGCCGGAATTGACCGAGTGAACCTTCTCTGAACAGCCTCCAATGTAAGTATATCCTTCCTTAAATACGGAGACCAACACTGTACGCAGTACTCCAGGTGTGGTCTCACCAATACCCTGTACAGTTGTAGCAGGACTTCTCTGCTTTTATACTTTATCCCCCTTGCAATAAAGGCCAACATTCCATTTGCTTTCCTGATTACTTGCTGTACCTGCATATGAACTTTTTGTGTTTCATGCACAAGGACCCCCAGGTCGCTCTGTACTGCAGCACTTTGCAATTTTTCTCCATTTAAATTATAATTTGCTTTTCTATTATTTCTGCCAAAGTGGATAACCTCACACTTTCCCACATCATACTCCATCTGCCAATTTTTTACCCACTCACAGCCTGTCTATATCCCTTTGCAGATTATTTGTGTCCTCCTCACAATTTGCTATCCGATCCATCTTTGCATCATCAGCAAACTTGGTTACATCATACTCGGTCCTTTCATCCAAGTCATTAATATAGATTGTAACTAGTTGAGGGCCCAGCACTGATCCCTGCGGCACTCCACTAGTCACTGTTTGCCAACCGGAAAATTACCCATTTATCCCGACTCTCTGTTTTCTTTTAGTTCGCTAATCCTCTATCCATGCTAATATATTACCCCCAACCCCGTGAGCTTTTGTCTTGTGCAGTAATCTCTTATGTTGCCCCTTATCGAATGCCTTCTGGAAATCCAAATACACCACATCCACTGATTCCCCCTCATCCACCCTACTCGTTACATCCTCAAAGAACTCCAGCAAATTTGTCAAACATGATTTTCCTTTCATAAAACCATGCTGACTCTGCCTGACTGAATTATGCTTTTCCAAATGTCCCGCTACTGCTTCCTTAATAAAGGACTCCAGCATTTTCCCAACGACAGATGTTAGGCTAACTGGTCCAAAGTTTCCTGCTTTTTGTCTGCCTCCTTTTTTAAATAGGGGCGTTACATTTGAGGTTTTTCAATCTGCTGGGACCTCCCCAGAATCCAGGGAATTTTGGTAAATTACAACCAATGCATCCACTATCTCTGCAGCCATGGATTAATCAAGGACAGTCAGCATGGATTTGTTAAGGGAATGTCGTGTCTGACTAACTTGATTGAATTTTTCGAGGAGGTAACCAGAAGGGTCGATGACGGCAGTGCGTTTGATGTAGTGTATATGGATTTTAGCAAAGATTTTGATAAGGTCCCACTGTCAGACTGGTCATGAAAGTAATAGCCTATGGTATCCAGGGCAAAGTGGCAAGTTGGATCCAAAATTGGCTCGGAGGTAGGAAGCAAAGGGTAATGGTTGATGGGTGTTTTTGTGACTGGAAGGCTGTATACAGTGGGGTTCTTGGCTCGGAGGTAGGAAGCAAAGGGTAATGGTTGATGGGTGTTTTTGTGACTGGAAGGCTGTATACAGTGGGGTTCTGCAGAGCTCAGTGCTGGGTCCCTTGCTTTTTGTGATATATATCAATGACTTGGACTTGAGGGTATGATTTGCAGATGACACTAAAATAGGTTGTGTGGTTGATAATGAAGAAGAAAGCTGCGGACTGCAGGAAGATATCAATGTACTGGTCAGGTGGGCAGAACAATGGCAAATGGAATTCAATCCAGATAAGTGTGAGGTAATACATTTGGGGAGGTCTAACAAGGCAAGGGAATACACATTAAATGGTAGGACACTGAAAAGTGTAGAGAAACAAAGGGACCTTGGAGTGCAGGTCCACAGATCCCTGAAGGTAGCAGGCCAGGTAGATAAGGTGGTTAAGAAGGCATATGGAATACTTGCCTTTATTAGTCGAGGTTATGCTTGAAGTGTATAAAACACTGGTTAGATCACAGCTAGAGTACTGTGTGCAGTTCTGATCACCACATTACAGGAAAGATGTGATTGCACTAGAGAGGGTGCAGAGGAGATTTACGAGAATGTTGCCTGGACTGGAGAATTTTGGCTATGAGGAAAGATTGGAGATGCTGGAGTTGTTTTCTTTGGAACAGAGGAGGCTGAGGAGAGACCTGATTGAGGTGTATAAAATTATGAGGGACCTGGATAGAGTGGAGAGGAAGGACCTGTTTCCCTTGGCAGAGGGGTCAACAACCAGGGGGCATAGATTTAAAGTCATTGCGGGGAGGTACAGAGGAGAAATGAGGGGAAATGTCTTTACCCAGAGAGTGGTGGGGGTCTGGAACTCACTGCCTGAAAGGGTGGTAGAGGCAGAAACCCTCACCACATTTAAACAGTATTTGGATGTGCACTTGAAGTGCCATAACCTACAGGGCTACAGACCGAGAGCTGGAAAGTGGGATTAGGCTGGATAGCTCTTGGTCGGCCGGTGCGGACACGATGGGCCGAAATGGCCTCCTTCCGTGCTGTAAGTTTCTATGATTCTATGATCTTAAAAAGAAAATGAATGCAATTGGGATAGAAAGGGCCGAATGGCCTACTTCTGCACCTATTTTCTATGTTTCTATGTAAAGGGAGAAAGTAATTGACAAACTAGCAAAACTGAAAACAGATAAAACCCATGGGGCAGGATTTTTGTTTCATTGCCGGCTGTTTCCACACCTGAGGGGCAGTAATGGCGGCAGTAATGGCGGGCACCCAGCCTCTAGCGCTCCGCCGGGACATTCATAAGAACATAAGAAATAGGAGCAGGAGTTGGCCATTTGGCCCCTCGAGCCTGCTCTGCCATTCACTAAGATCATGGCTGATCCGGTCATGGACTCAACTCCACTTCCCTGCCCGCTCCCCATAACCTTTCACTCCCTTATCACTCAAAAATCTGTCTATCTCCGCCTTAAATATATTCAATGACCAGCCTCCACAGCTCTCTGGGGCAGAGAATTCTATAGATTTACAACCCTCAGAGAGAAGAAATTCCTCCTCATCTCAGTTTGAAATGGGCGGCCCCTTATTCTGAGACTATGCCCCCAGTTTTCGTTTCTCTTGCAGGCCAAGATGGGCCACAATACAATGGAGAAGCAAAGAACAGGCGGGGGGTGGTGAGCAGATCCAGCACATTACAGACCTGGAGGGGCAAATGCTAAAACCCATTGCGCACCAGGTACTGGGTGTCATGGCTGTCGGCAACGTCAACCCCTTTTGGGGGCAACAATGGTTTCCTCGTCCCCTCTTCTCTCATCTCACACCACCAATCACCAGCACCACCCGCACCACACCAGAAGCCGTTCTCACTTTGAGCGCCTAATAATGTCTGCATTCCTTGCTCCATTCCTGCCCCCGCCCTCATCTTAACGCGAGTCTTGTGCATTTAAGCTTTCAGATAATCAGCACCAGATTACCAGCCTGTCCCTGAGCCTCCCAGTGAGAGTGAAACAGGAACAGATGCGGGTTTGTGTGGGCAAGGAGCAGCACCGCCCCGGGGGAGGCGAGCCGGTGTGTGGGGGTCAGTACCGCCCCGGGGGAGACGAGCCGGTGTGTGGGCAAGGAGCAGCACCGCCCCGGGGGAGACGAGCCGGAGTGTGGGGGTCAGTACCGCCCCGGGGGAGACGAGCCGGAGTGTGGGGGTCAGTACCGCCCCGGGGGAGACGAGCCGGAGTGTGGGCAAGGAGCAGCACCGCCCCGGGGGAGGCGAGCCGGAGTGTGGGCAAGGACCAGCACCGCCCCGGGGGAGGCGAGCCGGAGTGTGGGCAAGGACCAGCACCGCCCCGGGGGAGGCGAGCCGGAGTGTGGGGGTCAGTACCGCCCCGGGGGAGACGAGCCGGAGTGTGGGCAAGGAGCAGTACCGCCCCGGGGGAGACGAGCCGGAGTGTGGGCAAGGAGCAGTACCGCCCCGGGGGAGACAAGCCGGAGTGTGAGCAAGGAGCAGTACCGCCCCGGGGGAGACGAGCCGGAGTGTGGGGGTCAGTACCGCCCCGGGGGAGACGAGCCGGAGTGTGGGGGTCAATACCGCCCCGGGGGAGGCGAGCCGGAGTGTGGGCAAGGAACAGTACCGCCCCGGGGGAGACGAGCCGGAGTGTGGGGGTCAGTACCGCCCCGGGGGATTCGAGCCGGAGTGCAGGGGTTAGTACCACCCCGGGGATGACGAGCTGGAGTATGGGGGTCAGTACCGCCCCGGGGGAGGCGAGCTGGAGTGTGGGGGTCAGTACCGTCCCGGGGGAGGCGAGCTGGAGTGTGGGGGTCAGTACCGTCCCGGGGGACACGAGCTGGAGTGTGGGGGTCAGTACCGTCCCGGGGGAGGCGAGCTGGAGTGTGGGGGTCAGTACCGACCCGGGGGAGGCGAGCTGGAGTGTGGGGGTCAGTACCGTCCCGGGGGAGGCGAGCTGGAGTGTGGGGGTCAGTACCGCCCCGGGGGAGGCGAGCTGGAGTGTGGGGGTCAGTACCGTCCCGGGGGAGACGAGCCGGAATGTGGGGGTCAGTACCACCCCGGGGGAGACGAGCCGGTGTGTGGGGGTCAGTACCGCCCCGGGGGAGACGAGTCGGAGTGTGGGGGTCAGTACCGCCCCGGGGGAGACGAGTCGGAGTGTGGGGGTCAGTACCGCCCCGGGGGAGACGAGCCGGAGTGTGGGGATCAGTACCGCCAGCGGGAGACGAGCCGGAGTGTGGGGGTCAGTACCGCCCCGGGGGAGACGAGCCGGAGTGTGGGCAAGGAGCAGTACCGCCCCGGGGGAGACGAGCCGGAGTGTGGGCAAGGAGCAGTACCGCCCCGGGGGAGACAAGCCGGAGTGTGGGCAAGGAGCAGTACCGCCCCGGGGGAGACAAGCCGGAGTGTGAGCAAGGAGCAGTACCGCCCCGGGGGAGACGAGCCGGAGTGTGGGGGTCAGTACCGCCCCGGGGGAGACGAGCTGGAGTGTGGGGGTCAGTACCGCCCCGGGGGAGACGAGCTGGAGTGTGGGGGTCAGTACCGTCCCGGGGGAGACGAGCCGGAGTGTGGGGGTCAGTACCGCTCCGGGGGAGACGAGCTGGAGTGTGGGGGTCAGTACCGTCCCGGGGGAGGCGAGCTGGAGTGTGGGGGTCAGTACCGTCCCGGGGGAGGCGAGCTGGAGTGTGGGGGTCAGTACCGTCCCGGGGGAGGCGAGCTGGAGTGTGGGGGTCAGTACCGACCCGGGGGAGGCGAGCTGGAGTGTGGGGGTCAGTACCGTCCCGGCGGAGGCGAGCTGGAGTGTGGGGGTCAGTACCGTCCCGGGGGAGACGAGCCGGAGTGTGGGGGTCAGTACCGTCCCGGGGGAGACGAGCTGGAGTGTGGGGGTCAGTACCGCCCCGGGGGAGGCGAGCTGGAGTGTGGGGGTCAGTACCGTCCCGGGGGAGGCGAGCTGGAGTGTGGGGGTCAGTACCGCCCCGGGGGAGACGAGCCGGTGTGTGGGGGTCAGTACCGCCCCGGGGGAGACGAGTCGGAGTGTGGGGGTCAGTACCGCCCCGGGGGAGACGAGTCGGAGTGTGGGGGTCAGTACCGCCCCGGGGGAGACGAGCCGGAGTGTGGGGCTCAGTACCGCCAGCGGGAGACGAGCCGGAGTGTGGGGGTCAGTACCGCCCCGGGGGAGACGAGCTGGAGTGTGGGGGTCAGTACCGCCCCGGGGGAGACGAGCCGGAGTGTGGGGGTCAGTACCGCCCCGGGGGAGACGAGCCGGAGTGTGGGGGTCAGTACCGCCCCGGGGGAGACGAGCCGGAGTGTGGGGTTCAGTACCGCCCCGGGGGAGAGGAGCTGGAGTGTGGGGGTCAGTACCGCCCCGGGGGAGGTGAGCCGGAGTGTGGGGTTCAGTACCGCCCCGGGGGAGGTGAGCCGGAGTGTGGGGGTCAGTACCGCCCCGGGGGAGACGAGCCGGTGAGTGGGGGTCAGTACCGCCAGCGGGGGAGGCGAGCCGGAGTGTGGGGGTCAGTACCGCCAGCGGGGGAGACGAGCCGGTGAGTGGGGGTCAGTACCGCCCCGGGGGAGACGAGCCGGAGTGTGGGGGTCAGTACCGCCCCGGGGGAGACGAGCCGGTGAGTGGGGTTCAGTACCGCCCCGGGGGAGACGAGCCGGAGTGTGGGGGTCAGTACCGCCCCGGGGGAGACGAGCCGGAGTGTGGGGGTCAGTACCGCCAGCGGGAGACGAGCTGGAGTGTGGGGGTCAGTACCGCCCCGGGGGAGGCGAGCCGGAGTGTGGGAGTCAGTACCGCCCCGGGGGAGAGGAGCTGGAGTGTGGGGGTCAGTACTGCCCCGGGGGAGACGAGCCGGAGTGTGGGGGTCAGTACCGCCAGCGGGAGACGAGCCGGAGTGTGGGGGTCAGTACCGCCCCGGGGGAGACGAGCCGGAGTGTGGGGGTCAGTACCGCCCCGGGGGAGGCGAGCCGGAGTGTGGGGTTCAGTACCGCCCCGGGGGAGGTGAGCCGGAGTGTGGGGGTCAGTACCGCCCCGGGGGAGACGAGCCGGTGAGTGGGGGTCAGTACCGCCAGCGGGGGAGGCGAGCCGGAGTGTGGGGGTCAGTACCGCCAGCGGGGGAGACGAGCCGGTGAGTGGGGGTCAGTACCGCCCCGGGGGAGACGAGCCGGAGTGTGGGGGTCAGTACCGCCCCGGGGGAGACGAGCCGGTGAGTGGGGTTCAGTACCGCCCCGGGGGAGACGAGCCGGAGTGTGGGGGTCAGTACCGCCCCGGGGGAGACGAGCCGGAGTGTGGGGGTCAGTACCGCCAGCGGGAGACGAGCTGGAGTGTGGGGGTCAGTACCGCCCCGGGGGAGGCGAGCCGGAGTGTGGGAGTCAGTACCGCCCCGGGGGAGAGGAGCTGGAGTGTGGGGGTCAGTACTGCCCCGGGGGAGACGAGCCGGAGTGTGGGGGTCAGTACCGCCAGCGGGAGACGAGCCGGAGTGTGGGGGTCAGTACCGCCCCGGGGGAGACGAGCCGGCGTGTGGGGGTCAGTTCCGCCCCGGGGGAGACGAGCCGGAGTGTGGGGGTCAGTACCGACCCGGGGGAGACGAGCCGGAGTGTGGGGTTCAGTACCGCCCCGGGGGAGAGGAGCTGGAGTGTGGGGGTCAGTACCGCCCCGGGGGAGGTGAGCCGGAGTGTGGGGGTCTGTACCGCCCCGGGGGAGACGAGCCGGAGTGTGGGAGTCAGTACCGCCCCGGGGGAGAGGAGCTGGAGTGTGGGGGTCAGTACCGCCCCGGGGGAGACGAGCCGGAGTGTGGGAGTCAGTACCGCCCCGGGGGAGACGAGCCGGAGTGTGGGGGTCAGTACCGCCCCGGGGGACGAGCCGGAGTGTGGGGGTCAGTACCGCCCCGGGGGAGACGAGCCGGAGTGTGGGGGTCAGTACCGCCCCGGGGGAGACGAGCCGGAGTGTGGGGGTCAGTACCGCCCCGGGGGACGAGCCGGAGTGTGGGAGTCAGTACCACCCCGGGGGAGAGGAGCTGGAGTGTGGGGGTCAGTACCGCCCCGGGGGAGAGGAGCTGGAGTGTGGGGGTCAGTACCGACCCGGGGGAGGCGAGCCGGAGTGTGGGGGTCAGTACCGCCCCGGGGGAGGTGAGCCGGAGTGTGGGGGTCAGTACCGCCCCGGGGGAGGTGAGCCGGAGTGTGGGGGTCAGTACCGCCAGCGGGAGACGAGCCGGAGTGTGGGGGTCAGTACAGCCCCGGGGGAGACGAGCCGGAGTGTGGGGGTCAGTACCGCCCCGGGGGAGGCGAGCCGGAGTGTGGGGGTCAGTACCGCCCCGGGGGAGACGAGCCGGCGTGTGGGGGTCAGTTCCGCCCCGGGGGAGACGAGCCGGAGTGTGGGTGTCAGTACTGCCCCGGGGGAGACGAGCCGGAGTGTGGGGGTCAGTACCGACCCGGGGGAGACGAGCAGGAGTGTGGGGGTCAGTACCTCCCCGGGGGAGACGAGCCGGAGTGTGGGGGTCAGTACCGCCCCGGGGGAGGCGAGCTGGAGTGTGGGGTTCAGTACCGCCCCGGGGGAGACGAGCTGGAGTGTGGGGGTCAGTACCGCCCCGGGGGAGACGAGCTGGAGTGTGGGGGTCAGTACCGCCCCGGGGGAGACGAGCTGGAGTGTGGGGGTCAGTACCGCCCCGGGGGAGACGAGCCGGAATGTGGGGGTCAGTACCGCCCCGGGTGAGACGACCCGGAGTGTGGGGGTCAGTACATCCCCGGGGGAGACGAGCCGGAGTTTGGGGGTCAGTACCGCCCCGGGGGAGACAAGCTGGAGTGTGGGGGTCAGTACCGCCCCGGGTGAGACAAGCTGGAGTGTGCGGGTCAGTACCGCCCCGGGTGAGACAAGCTGGAGTGTGGGGGTCAGTACCGCCCCGGGGGAGACGAGCCGGAGTGTGGGTGTCAGTACAGCCCCGGGGGAGACGAGCCGGAGTGTGGGGAGCAGTACCGTCCCGGGGGAGACGAGCCGGAGTGTGGGGGTCAGTACCGCCCAGGGGGAGACGAGCCGGAGTGTGGGGGTCAGTACCGCCCCGGGGGAGACGAGCCATAGTGTGGGGGTCAGTACCGCCAGCGGGAGACGAGCTGGAGTGTGGGGGTCAGTATCGCCCCGGGGGAGACGAGCTGGAGTGTGGGGGTCAGTACCGCCCCGGGGGAGGCGAGCCGGAGTGTGGTGGTCAGTACCGCCCCGGGGGAGGCGAGCCGGAGTGTGGGGGTCAGTACCGCCCCGGGGGAGACGAGCCGGAGTGTGGGGGTCAGTACCGCCCCGGGGGAGACGAGCCGGAGTGTGCGGGTCAGTACCGCCCCGGGGGAGGCGAGCTGGAGTGTGGGGGTCAGTACCGCCCCGGGGGAGGCGAGCTGGAGTGTGGGGTTCAGTACCGACCCAGAGGAGACGAGCTGGAGTGTGGGGGTCAGTACCGCCCCGGGGGAGACGAGCCGGAGTGTGGGGGTCAGTACCGCCCCGGGGGAGGCGAGCTGGAGTGTGGCGGTCAGTACCGCCCCGGGGGAGGCGAGCTGGAGTGTGGGGGTCAGTACCGACCCAGAGGAGACGAGCTGGAGTGTGGGGGTCAGTACCGCCCCGGGGGAGAGGAGCTGGAGTGTGGGTCAGTACCGCCTCGGGGGAGAGGAGCTGGAGTGTGGGGGTCAATACCGCCCCGGGGGAGAGGAGCTGGAGTGTGGGTCAGTACCGCCTCGGGGGAGAGGAGCTGGAGTGTGGGGGTCAGTACCGCCCCTGGGGTGACGAGCCGAAGTGTGGGGGTCAGTATCGCCCCGGGGGAGAGGAGCTGGAGTGTGGGGGTCAGTACCGCCCCGGGGGAGAGGAGCCGGAGTGTGGGGGTCAGTACCGCCCCGGGGGAGAGGAGCCGGAGTGTGGGGGTCAGTACCGCCCCGGGGGAGACGAGCTGGAGTGTGGGGGTCAGTACCGCCCCGGGGGAGATGAGCCGGTGAGTGGGGGTCAGTACCGCCCCGGGGGAGACGAGCCGGAGTGTGGGGGTCAGTACCGCCCCGGGGGAGACGAGCTGGAGTGTGGGGGTCAGTACCGCCCCGGGGGAGACGAGCCGGAGTGTGGGGGTCAGTACCGCCAGCGGGAGACGAATTAGAGTGTGGGGTTCAGTACCGCCAGCGGGAGGCGAGCTGGAGTGGGGGGTCAGTACCGCCCCGGGGGAGACGAGCTGGAGTGTGGGGGTCAGTATCGCCCCGGGGGAGAGGAGCGGGAGTGTGGGGGTCAGTACCGCCCCGGTGGAGGCGAGCCGGAGTGTGGGGGTCAGTACCGCCCCGGGGGAGGCGAGCCGGAGTGTGGGGGTCAGTACCGCCCCGGGGGAGACGAGCTGGAGTGTGGGGGTCAGTACCGCCCCGGGGGAGAGGAGCCGGAGTGTGGGGGTCAGTACCGCCCTGGGGGAGACGAGCCGGAGTGTGGGGGTCAGTACCGCCCCGGGGGAGACGAGCCGGAGTGTGGGGGTCAGTACCGCCCCGGGGGAGAGGAGCCGGAGTGTGGGGGTCAGTACCGCCCCGGGGGAGACGAGCCGGAGTGTGGGTGTCAGTACCTCCCTGGGGGAGACGAGCCGGAGTGTGGGGGTCAGTACCTCACTGGGGGAGACGAGCCGGAGTGTGGGGGTCAGTACCTCACTGGGGGAGATGAGCCGGAGTGTGGGGGTCAGTACCGTCCCGGGGGAGACGAGCTGGAGTGTGGGGGTCAGTAACGCCCCGGGGGAGAGGAGCTGGAGTGTGGGGGTCAGTACCGTCCCGGGGGAGGCGTGCTGGAGTGTGGGGGTCATTACCGCCAGCGGGAGGCGAGCCTGAGTGTGGGGGTCAGTACCGCCCCGGGGGAGAGGAGCTGGAGTGTGGGGGTCAGTACCGCCCCGGGGGAGAGGAGCTGGAGTGTGGGGGTCAGTACCGCCCCGGGGGAGAGGAGCTGGAGTGTGGGGGTCAGTACCGCCCCGGGGGAGACGAGCCGGAGTGTGGGGGTCAGTAACGCCCCGGGGGAGACGAGCCGGAGTGTGGGAGTCAGTACCGCCCCGGGGGAGGCGAGCTGGAGTGTGGGGGTCAGTACCGCCCCGGGGGAGAGGAGCTGGAGTGTGGGGGTCAGTACCGCCCAGGGGGAGAGGAGCCGGAGTGTGGGGGTCAGTACCGCCCCGGGGGAGACGAGCCGGAGTGTGGGGGTCAGTACCGCCCCGGGGGAGACGAGCCGGAATGTGGGGGTCAGTACCGCCCCGGGGGAGAGGAGCTGGAGTGTGGGGGTCAGTACCGCCCCGGGGGAGAGGAGCTGGAGTGTGGGGGTCAGTACCGCCCCGGGGGAGACGAGACGGAGTGTGGGGGTCAGTACCGCCAGCGGGAGACGAGCCGGAGTGTGGGGGTCAGTACCGACCCAGGGGAGACGAGCTGGAGTGTGGGGGTCAGTACCTCCCCGGGGGAGACGAGCCGGAGTGTGGGGGTCAGTACCGCCCCGGGGGAGACGAGCCGGAGTGTGGGGGTCAGTACCGACCCAGGGGAGACGAGCTGGAGTGTGGGGGTCAGTACCGACCCAGGGGAGACGAGCTGGAGTGTGGGGGTCAGTTCCGCCCCGGGGCAGACGAGCCGGAGTGTGGGGGTCAGTACCGTCCCGGGGGAGACGAGCCGGAGTGTGGGGGTCAGTACTGACCCGGGGGAGACGAGCTGGAGTGTGGGGGTCAGTACCTCCCCGGGGGAGACGAGCCGGAGTGTGGGGGTCAGTACCGCCCCGGGGGAGACGAGCCGGAGTGTGGGGGTCAGTCCCGCCCCGGGGGAGAGGAGCTGGAGTGTGGGGGTCAGTACCTCCTCGGGGGAGACGAGCCGGAGTGTGGGGGTCAGTACCGCCCCGGGGGAGACGAGCCGGCGTGTGGGGGTCAGTACCTCCTCGGGGGAGACGAGCCGGAGTGTGGGGGTCAGTACCGCCCCGGGGGAGGCGAGCTGGAGTGTGGGGGTCAGTACGTCCTCGGGGGAGACGAGCCGGAGTGTGGGGGTCAGTACCGCCCCGGGGGAGACGAGCCGGAGTGTGGGGGTCACTACCGCCCCGGGGGAGGCGAGCTGGAGTGTGGGGGTCAGTACCGCCCCGGGGGAGAGGAGCTGGAGTGTGGGGGTCAGTACCGCCCCGGGGGAGAGGAGCTGGAGTGTGGGGGTCAGTACCGCCCCTGGGGAGACGAGCCGGAGTGTGGGGGTCAGTACCGCCCCGGGGGAGACGAGCCGGAGTGTGGGGGTCAGTACCGCCCCGGGGGAGACGAGCTGGAGTGTGGGGGTCAGTACCGCCCCGGGGGAGGCGAGCCGGAGTGTGGGGGTCAGTACCGCCCCGGGGGAGACGAGCCGGAGTGTGGGGGTCAGTATCGCCCCGGGGGAGACGAGCCGGAGTGTGGGGTTCAGTACCGCCCCGGGGGAGACGAGCCGGAGTGTGGGGGTCAGTACCGCCCCGGGGGAGACGAGCCGGAGTGTGGGGGTTAGTACCGCCCCGGGGGAGACGAGCCGGAGTGTGGGGGTCAGTACCGCCCCGGGGGAGACGAGCTGGAGTGTGGGGGTCAGTACCGCCCCGGGGGAGAGGAGCCGGAGTGTGGGGGTCAGTAACGCCCCGGGGGAGACGAGCCGGAGTGTGGGGGTCAGTACCGCCCCGGGGGAGACGAGCCGGAGTGTGGGGGTCAGTACCGCCCCGGGGGAGACGAGCCGGAGTGTGGGGGTCAGTACCGCCCCGGGGGAGACGAGCTGGAGTGTGGGGGTCAGTATCGCCCCGGGGGAGACGAGCCGGAATGTGGGGGTCAGTACCGCCCCGGGGGAGACGAGCCGGAGTGTGGGGGTCAGTACCGCCCCGGGGGAGACGAGCTGGAGTGTGGGGGTCAGTATCGCCCCGGGGGAGACGAGCCGGAATGTGGGGGTCAGTACCGCCCCGGGGGAGACGATCCGGAGTGTGGGGGTCAGTACCGCCCCGGGGGAGACGAGCCGGAGTGTGGGGGTCAGTACCGCCCCGGGGGAGACGAGCCGGAGTGTGGGGGTCAGTACCTCCCCGGAGGAGACGAGCCGGAGTGTGGGGGTCAGTACCTCCCTGGGGGAGACGAGCCGGAGTGTGGGGGTCAGTACCGCCCCGGGGGAGAGGAGCTGGAGTGTGGGGGTCAGTACCGCCCCGGGGGAGAGGAGCTGGAGTGTGGGGGTCAGTACCGCCCCGGGGAGACGAGCCGGAGTGTGGGAGTCAGTACCGCCCCGGGGGAGGCGAGCCGGAGTGTGGGGGTCAGTACCGCCCCGGGGGAGACGAGCCGGAGTGTGGGGGTCAGTACCGCCCCGGGGGAGAGGAGCTGGAGTGTGGGGGTCAGTACCGCCCCGGGGGAGACGAGCCGGAGTGTGGGGGTCAGTACCGCCAGCGGGAGACGAGCCGGAGTGTGGGGGTCAGTACCGACCCAGGGGAGACGAGCTGGAGTGTGGGGGTCAGTACCTCCCCGGGGGAGACGAGCCGGAGTGTGGGGGTCAGTACCGCCCCGGGGGAGACGAGCCGGAGTGTGGGGGTCAGTACCGACCCAGGGGAGACGAGCTGGAGTGTGGGGGTCAGTTCCGCCCCGGGGGAGACGAGCCGGAGTGTGGGGGTCAGTACCGCCCCGGGGGAGACGAGCCGGAGTGTGGGGGTCAGTACCTCCCCGGGGGAGACGAGCCGGAGTGTGGGGGTCAGGACCGCCCCAGGGGAGACGAGCCGGAGTGTGGGGGTCAGTACCGCCCCGGGGGAGACGAGCCGGAGTGTGGGGGTCAGTTCCTCCGCGGGGGAGACGAGCCGGAGTGTGGGGGTCAGTACCGCCCCGGGGGAGAGGAGCTGGAGTGTGGGGGTCAGTACCGCCCCGGGGGAGAGGAGCTGGAGTGTGGGGGTCAGTACCGCCCCGGGGGAGACGAGCCGGAGTGTGGGGGTCAGTACCGCTCCGGGGGAGACGAGCCGGAGTGTGGGGGTCAGTACCGCCCCGGGGGAGAGGAGCTGGAGTGTGGGGGTCAGTACCGCCCCGGGGGTGACGAGCCAGAGTGTGGGGGTCAGTACCGCCCCGGGGGAGACGAGCCGGAGTGTGGGGGTCAGAACCGACCCAGGGGAGACGAGCCGGAGTGTGGGGGTCAGTTTCGCCCCGGGGGAGACGAGCCGGAATGTGGGGGTCAGTACCGCCCCGGGGGAGACGAGCCGGAGTGTGGGGGTCAGTACCGCCCCGGGGGAGACGAGCCGGAGTGTGGGGGTCAGTACCGGCCCGGGGGAGACGAGCTGGAGTGTGGGGGACAGTATCGCCCCGGGGGAGACGAGCCGGAGTGTGGGGGTCAGTACCGCCTCGGGGGAGACGAGCCGGAGTGTGGGGGTCAGTACCGCCAGCGGGAGACGAGCCGGAGTGTGGGGGTCAGGACCGTCCCGGGGGAGACGAGCCGGAGTGTGGGGGTCAGTACCGCCCCGGGGGAGACGAGCCGGAGTGTGGAGGTCAGTACCGCCCCGGGGGAGACGAGCCGGTGTGTGGGGGTCAGTACCGCCCCGGGGGAGGCGAGCTGGAGTGTGGGGGTCAGTACCGCCCCTGGGGAGACGAGCCGGAGTGTGGGGGTCAGTACCGCCCCGGGGGAGACGAGCCGGAGTGTGAGGGTCAGTACCGCCCCGGGGGAGACG
This sequence comes from Pristiophorus japonicus, assembly GCF_044704955.1. Lineage (NCBI taxonomy): Eukaryota > Metazoa > Chordata > Chondrichthyes > Pristiophoridae > Pristiophorus > Pristiophorus japonicus. The sequence goes on along the minus strand of NW_027254698.1, from coordinate 125,228 downwards.
AGCCGGAGTGTGGGGGTCAGTACCGCCCCGGGGGAGACGAGCCGGAGTGTGGGTGTCAGTACCGCCCCGGGGGAGACGAGCTGGAGTGTGGGGGTCAGTACCGCCCCGGGGGAGGTGAGCCGGAGTGTGGGGGTCAGTACCGCCCCGGGGGAGACGAGCCGGTGTGTGGGGGTCAGTACCGCCCCGGGGGAGACGAGCCTGAGTGTGGGGGTCAGTACCGCCCCGGGGGAGAGGAGCTGGAGTGTGGGGGTCAGTACCGCCCCGGGGGAGAGGAGCTGGAGTGTGGGGGTCAGTACCGCCCCGGGGGAGACGAGCCGGAGTGTGGGGGTCAGTACCGCCCCGGGGGAGACGAGCCGGAGTGTGGGGGTCAGTACCGCCCCGGGGGAGACGAGCTGGAGTGTGGGGGTCAGTACCGCCCCGGGGGAGGTGAGCCGGAGTGTGGGGGTCAGTACCGCCCCGGGGGAGAGGAGCTGGAGTGTGGGGGTCAGTACCGCCCCGGGGGAGACGAGCCGGAGTGTGGGGGTCAGTACCGCCCCGGGGGAGACGAGCCGGAGTGTGGGGGTCAGTACCGCCCCGGGGGAGAGGAGCTGGAGTGTGGGGGTCAGTACCGCCCCGGGGGTGACGAGCCGGAGTGTGGGGGTCAGTACCGCCAGCGGGAGACGAGCCGGAGTGTGGGGGTCAGTACCGACCCAGGGGAGACGAGCTGGAGTGTGGGGGTCAGTACCGCCCCGGGGGAGACGAGCCGGAGTGTGGGGGTCAGTACCGCCCCGGGGGAGACGAGCCGGAGTGTGGGGGTCAGTACCGCCCCGGGGGATGCGAGCCGGAGTGTGGGGGTCAGTACCGCCCCGGGGGAGACGAGCCGGAGTGTGGGGGTCAGTACCACCCCGGGGGAGACGAGCCGGAGTGTGGGGGTCAGTACCGCCCCGGGGGAGGTGAGCCGGAGTGTGGGGGTCAGTACCGCCCCGGGGGAGACGAGCTGGAGTGTGGGGGTCAGTATCGCCCCGGGGGAGACGAGCCGGAATGTGGGGGTCAGTACCGCCCCGGGGGAGACGAGCCGGAGTGTGGGGGTCAGTACCGCCCCGGGGGAGACGAGCCGGAGTGTGGGGGTCAGTACCGGCCCGGGGGAGACGAGCTGGAGTGTGGGGGACAGTATCGCCCCGGGGGAGACGAGCCGGAGTGTGGGGGTCAGTACCGCCTCGGGGGAGACGAGCCGGAGTGTGGGGGTCAGTACCGCCAGCGGGAGACGAGCCGGAGTGTGGGGGTCAGGACCGTCCCGGGGGAGACGAGCCGGAGTGTGGGGGTCAGTACCGCCCCGGGGGAGACGAGCCGGAGTGTGGAGGTCAGTACCGCCCCGGGGGAGACGAGCCGGTGTGTGGGGGTCAGTACCGCCCCGGGGGAGGCGAGCTGGAGTGTGGGGGTCAGTACCGCCCCGGGGGAGACGAGCCGGAGTGTGGGGGTCAGTACCGCCCCGGGGGAGACGAGCCGGAGTGTGAGGGTCAGTACCGCCCCGGGGGAGACGAGCCGGAGTGTGGGGGTCAGTACCGCCCCGGGGGAGACGAGCCGGAGTGTGGGGGTCACTACCGCCCCGGGGGAGGCGAGCTGGAGTGTGGGGGTCAGTACCGCCCCGGGGGAGAGGAGCTGGAGTGTGGGGGTCAGTACCGCCCCGGGGGAGAGGAGCTGGAGTGTGGGGGTCAGTACCGCCCCTGGGGAGACGAGCCGGAGTGTGGGGGTCAGTACCGCCCCGGGGGAGACGAGCCGGAGTGTGGGGGTCAGTACCGCCCCGGGGGAGACGAGCTGGAGTGTGGGGGTCAGTACCGCCCCGGGGGAGGCGAGCTGGAGTGTGGGGGTCAGTACCGCCCCGGGGGAGACGAGCCGGAGTGTGGGGGTCAGTATCGCCCCGGGGGAGACGAGCCGGAGTGTGGGGTTCAGTACCGCCCCGGGGGAGACGAGCCGGAGTGTGGGGGTCAGTACCGCCCCGGGGGAGACGAGCCGGAGTGTGGGGGTTAGTACCGCCCCGGGGGAGACGAGCCGGAGTGTGGGGGTCAGTACCGCCCCGGGGGAGACGAGCTGGAGTGTGGGGGTCAGTACCGCCCCGGGGGAGAGGAGCCGGAGTGTGGGGGTCAGTAACGCCCCGGGGGAGACGAGCCGGAGTGTGGGGGTCAGTACCGCCCCGGGGGAGACGAGCCGGAGTGTGGGGGTCAGTACCGCCCCGGGGGAGACGAGCCGGAGTGTGGGGGTCAGTACCGCCCCGGGGGAGACGAGCTGGAGTGTGGGGGTCAGTATCGCCCCGGGGGAGACGAACCGGAATGTGGGGGTCAGTACCGCCCCGGGGGAGACGAGCCGGAGTGTGGGGGTCAGTACCGCCCCGGGGGAGACGAGCCGGAGTGTGGGGGTCAGTATCGCCCGGGGGAGACGAGCCGGAATGTGGGGGTCAGTACCGCCCCGGGGGAGACGATCCGGAGTGTGGGGGTCAGTACCGCCCCGGGGGAGACGAGCCGGAGTGTGGGGGTCAGTACCGCCCCGGGGGAGACGAGCCGGAGTGTGGGGGTCAGTACCTCCCCGGAGGAGACGAGCCGGAGTGTGGGGGTCAGTACCTCCCTGGGGGAGACGAGCCGGAGTGTGGGGGTCAGTACCGCCCCGGGGGAGAGGAGCTGGAGTGTGGGGGTCAGTACCGCCCCGGGGGAGAGGAGCTGGAGTGTGGGGGTCAGTACAGCCCCGGGGAGACGAGCCGGAGTGTGGGAGTCAGTACCGCCCCGGGGGAGGCGAGCTGGAGTGTGGGGGTCAGTACCGCCCCGGGGGAGAGGAGCTGGAGTGTGGGGGTCAGTACCGCCCCGGGGGAGAGGAGCTGGAGTGTGGGGGTCAGTACCGCCCCGGGGGAGACGAGCCGGAGTGTGGGGGTCAGTACCGCCCCGGGGGAGACGAGCCGGAGTGTGGGGGTCAGTACCGCCCGGGGGAGAGGAGCTGGAGTGTGGGGGTCAGTACCGCCCCGGGGGAGACGAGCCGGAGTGTGGGGGTCAGTACCGCCAGCGGGAGACGAGCCGGAGTGTGGGGGTCAGTACCGACCCAGGGGAGACGAGCTGGAGTGTGGGGGTCAGTACCTCCCCGGGGGAGACGAGCCGGAGTGTGGGGGTCAGTACCGCCCCGGGGGAGACGAGCCGGAGTGTGGGGGTCAGTACCGACCCAGGGGAGACGAGCCGGAGTGTGGGGGTCAGTTCCGCCCCGGGGGAGACGAGCCGGAGTGTGGGGGTCAGTACCGCCCCGGGGGAGACGAGCCGGAGTGTGGGGGTCAGTACCTCCCCGGGGGAGACGAGCCGGAGTGTGGGGGTCAGGACCGCCCCAGGGGAGACGAGCCGGAGTGTGGGGGTCAGTACCGCCCCGGGGGAGACGAGCCGGAGTGTGGGGGTCAGTTCCTCCGCGGGGGAGACGAGCCGGAGTGTGGGGGTCAGTACCGCCCCGGGGGAGAGGAGCTGGAGTGTGGGGGTCAGTACCGCCCCGGGGGAGAGGAGCTGGAGTGTGGGGGTCAGTACCGCCCCGGGGGAGACGAGCCGGAGTGTGGGGGTCAGTACCGCTCCGGGGGAGACGAGCCGGAGTGTGGGGGTCAGTACCGCCCCGGGGAGAGGAGCTGGAGTGTGGGGGTCAGTACCGCCCCGGGGGTGACGAGCCAGAGTGTGGGGGTCAGTACCGCCAGCGGGAGACGAGCCGGAGTGTGGGGGTCAGAACCGACCCAGGGGAGACGAGCCGGAGTGTGGGGGTCAGTTTCGCCCCGGGGGAGACGAGCCGGAATGTGGGGGTCAGTACCGCCCCGGGGGAGACGAGCCGGAGTGTGGGGGTCAGTACCGCCCCGGGGGAGACGAGCCGGAGTGTGGGGGTCAGTACCGGCCCGGGGGAGACGAGCTGGAGTGTGGGGGACAGTATCGCCCCGGGGGAGACGAGCCGGAGTGTGGGGGTCAGTACCGCCTCGGGGGAGACGAGCCGGAGTGTGGGGGTCAGTACCGCCAGCGGGAGACGAGCCGGAGTGTGGGGGTCAGGACCGTCCCGGGGGAGACGAGCCGGAGTGTGGGGGTCAGTACCGCCCCGGGGGAGACGAGCCGGAGTGTGGAGGTCAGTACCGTCCCGGGGGAGACGAGCCGGTGTGTGGGGGTCAGTACCGCCCCGGGGGAGGCGAGCTGGAGTGTGGGGGTCAGTACCGCCCCTGGGGAGACGAGCCGGAGTGTGGGGGTCAGTACCGCCCCGGGGGAGACGAGCCGGAGTGTGAGGGTCAGTACCGCCCCGGGGGAGACGAGCCGGAGTGTGGGGGTCAGTACCGCCCCGGGGGAGACGAGCCGGAGTGTGGGGGTCAGTACCGCCCCGGGGGAGACGAGCTGGAGTGTGGGGGTCAGTACCGCCCCGGGGGAGGTGAGCCGGAGTGTGGGGGTCAGTACCGCCCCGGGGGAGACGAGCCGGTGTGTGGGGGTCAGTACCGCCCCGGGGGAGACGAGCCTGAGTGTGGGGGTCAGTACCGCCCCGGGGGAGAGGAGCTGGAGTGTGGGGGTCAGTACCGCCCCGGGGGAGAGGAGCCGGAGTGTGGGGGTCAGTACCGCCCCGGGGGAGACGAGCCGGAGTGTGGGGGTCAGTACCGCCCGGGGGAGACGAGCCGGAGTGTGGGGGTCAGTACCGCCCCGGGGGAGACGAGCTGGAGTGTGGGGGTCAGTACCGCCCCGGGGGAGACGAGCCGGAGTGTGGGGGTCAGTACCGCCCCGGGGGAGACGAGCCGGAGTGTGGGGGTTAGTACCGCCCCGGGGGATGCGAGCCGGAGTGTGGGGGTCAGTACCGCCCCGGGGGAGACGAGCCGGAGTGTGGGGGTCAGTACCACCCCGGGGGAGACGAGCCGGAGTGTGGGGTCAGTACCGCCCCGGGGGAGGTGAGCCGGAGTGTGGGGGTCAGTACCGCCCCGGGGGAGACGAGCCGGAGTGTGGGGGTCAGTATCGCCCCGGGGGAGACGAGCCGGAATGTGGGGGTCAGTACCGCCCCGGGGGAGACGAGCCGGAGTGTGGGGGTCAGTACCGCCCCGGGGGAGACGAGCCGGAGTGTGGGGGTCAGTACCGGCCCGGGGGAGACGAGCTGGAGTGTGGGGGACAGTATCGCCCCGGGGGAGACGAGCCGGAGTGTGGGGGTCAGTACCGCCTCGGGGGAGACGAGCCGGAGTGTGGGGGTCAGTACCGCCAGCGGGAGACGAGCCGGAGTGTGGGGGTCAGGACCGTCCCGGGGGAGACGAGCCGGAGTGTGGGGGTCAGTACCGCCCCGGGGGAGACGAGCCGGAGTGTGGAGGTCAGTACCGCCCCGGGGGAGACGAGCCGGTGTGTGGGGGTCAGTACCGCCCCGGGGGAGGCGAGCTGGAGTGTGGGGGTCAGTACCGCCCCGGGGGAGACGAGCCGGAGTGTGGGGGTCAGTACCGCCCCGGGGGAGACGAGCCGGAGTGTGAGGGTCAGTACCGCCCCGGGGGAGACGAGCCGGAGTGTGGGGGTCAGTACCGCCCCGGGGGAGACGAGCCGGAGTGTGGGGGTCAGTACCGCCCCGGGGGAGACGAGCTGGAGTGTGGGGGTCAGTACCGCCCCCGGGGGAGGTGAGCCGGAGTGTGGAGGTCAGTACCGCCCCGGGGGAGACGAGCCGGAGTGTGGGGATCAGTACCGTCCCGGGGAGACGAGCCGGAGTGTGGGGGTCAGTACCGCCCCGGGGAGGCGAGCTGGAGTGTGGGGGTCAGTACAGCCCCGGGGGAGACGAGCTGGATTGTGGGGGTCAATACCGCCCCGGGGGAGAGGAGCTGGAGTGTGGGGGTCAGTACCGCCCCGGGGGAGACGAGCCGGTGTGTGGGGGTCAGTACCGCCCCGGGGGAGACGAGCCGGTGTGTGGGGGTCAGTACCGCCCCGGGGGAGGCGATCTGGAGTGTGGGGGTCAGTACTGCCCCGGGGGAGACGAGCCGGAGTGTGGGTGTCAGTACCGCCCCGGGGGAGACGAGCCGGAGTGTGGGGGTCAGTACCGCCCCGGGGGAGGCGAGCTGGAGTGTGGGGGTCAGTACCGCCCCGGGGGAGAGGAGCTGGACTGTGGGGGTCAGTACCGCCCCGGGGGAGACGAGCCGGAGTGTGGGTGTCAGTACCGCCCCGGGGTAGACGAGCCGGAGTGTGGGGGTCAGTACCGCA